>NW_018465586.1:312-542 GCF_002113885.1 Mizuhopecten yessoensis
TTTTTTGGTAGCTTGACCTAGACATTGCCCTGTGAAGTTGTGTCTGGTTGGTGGTAGCTTGACTTGGACATTGCCCTGTCATGTTGTGTCTGGTTGTTGGTAGCTTGACCTAGACATTGCCATGTGAAGTTGTGTCTGGTTGGTGATAGCTTCACCTAGACATTGCACTGTCAAGTTGTGCCTGGTTGGTGGTAGCTTGTCCTAGACATTGCCCTTTGAAGTTGTGTCTG
>NW_018465587.1:0-542 GCF_002113885.1 Mizuhopecten yessoensis
TACCAGACAAATCTATGATGTACCAGACAAAGTTATGATGTACACGACAAAGTTAAGATGTAAAACAAGACAAAGTTATGATGTACCAGACAAAGCTATGATGTACCAGACAAAACTATGATGTAAAACCAGATAAAGCTATGATGTACCAGACAAAGTTATGATGTACACGACAAAGTTATGATGTTCCAGACAAAGCTATGATTTACCAGACAAAGCTATGATGTAAAACCTTACAAAGCTATGATGTAAAACCGGACAAAGTTATGATGTACCAGACAAAGCTATGATGTACCAGACAAAACTATGATGTACCAGACAAAGCTATGATGAAAAACCAGACAAAGCTATGATGTACCAGACAAAGTTATGATGTAAAACAAGACAAAGCTATGATGTACCAGACAAAGCTATGATGTACCAGACAAAACTATGATGTAAAACCAGACAAAGCTATGATGTAAAACAAGACAAAGCTATGATGTACAAGACAAAAATATGATGTAAAACCAGATAAAGTTATGATGTACCAGACAAAGTTA
>NW_018465588.1:0-542 GCF_002113885.1 Mizuhopecten yessoensis
CTATGTAACCGTACCCTGTATGACGTGGTTTCTATGTAACCGTACTCTGTATGATGTGGTTTCTATGTAACCGTACCCTGTATGACGTGGTTTCTATGTAACCGTCCTCTGTATGATGTGGTTTCTATGTAACCGTACCTTGTATGATATGGTTACTGTGTAAACGTACCCTGTATGACGTGGTTTCTATGTAACCGTCCTCTGTATGATGTGGTTTCTATGTAACCGTACCTTGTATGATATGGTTACTGTGTAAACGTACCCTGTATGACGTGGTTTCTATGTAACCGTCCTCTGTATGATGTGGTTTCTATGTAACCGTACCCTGTATGCCATGGTTTCTATGTAACCGTACTCTGTATGACGTGGTTTCTATGTAACCGTACCCTGTATGATGTGGTTTCTATGAAACCGTACCCTGTATGACGTGGTTTCTATGTAACCGTACCTTATATGACATGGTTACTATGTAACCGTACCCTGTATGCCATGGTTTATATGTAACCGTACCTTGTATGACATGGTTTTTATGTAACCGTACC
>NW_018465589.1:0-542 GCF_002113885.1 Mizuhopecten yessoensis
CCCTACCACTAACATCACCTCCCCTCCCACTAACACCACCTCCCCCACCACTAACCCCACCTCCCCTACCACATACACCACCTCCCCACCACTTACACCACATCCCCTACCACTAACATCACCTCCCCTTCTACTAACATCCCCTCCCCTACCACTTACACCACCTCCCCTACCACTTACACTATATCCCCCACCACTAACACCACCTCCCCTACCACTAACATCACCTCCCCTACCACTTACACCACCTCCCTTACCACTTACACCACCTCCCCTATCACTTACAACTCCCCTACCACTTACACCGACTCCCCCACCACTTACACCTCCTCCCCTACTACTAACATCACCTCCCCTACCACTTACTCCACCTGCCCCACCACTTACACCACCTCCCCTTCCACTAACACCACCTATCCTACCACTTACACCACCTCCCCCACCACCTACACCACCCCCCCTAACACATACACCACCTTTCCTACCACTTACTCCATCTGCCCCACCATTTACATCACCTCCCCTACCACTTACTCCACCTG
>NW_018465590.1:0-542 GCF_002113885.1 Mizuhopecten yessoensis
AACACAATGGCAATAATATCAAAAATCTCAGTTGTCATAGTAACAAAATGTGAGCCTCTGATTGGTCGCTATTTAAATGTTGTCCGATTCTGCCCAAAATTGATATATAGGAGTTTTGAGGGTGCCGATTGCTATGGTAACAGTTTCGAAAAGCTCAGTTGCCTTGGTAACGAGATAGAGGTATTTGATTGGTCGATATTTAGATGTTGTCTGATTCTACCCAGATTTGGTTCCTAGGGGTTTTGAGGGATGCAGAACACAATGGCAATAATATCAAAAATCTCAGTTGTCATAGTAACAAAATGTGAGCCTCTGATTGGTCGCTATTTAAATGTTGTCCGATTCTGCCCAAAATTGATACATAGGGGTTTTGAGGGATGCAAAACACAATAGCAACAGTATCAAAAAGGTCAGTTGCCATGGTAACGAAATTTGGGCCTCTGATTGGTCGATGTTTAAATGTTGTCCGATTGTTCCCGAAATTGATATATATGAGCTTTGAGGGATGGCGATCACAATGGTAACAGTTTCGAAAAGCTCAG
>NW_018465591.1:0-542 GCF_002113885.1 Mizuhopecten yessoensis
CACAAGATTTACAGAGCAGTACAGCACACATGGTGGTGCATTGGTCCATCAAGCCAACCGCAGGCCTGATGTTCCAATCATGATGCTGTAAAGCCATACTCGTGTCAGATTCATGTCTGTATTTGGAATTAAATACATTGTGAAAGAAGTGACAGTTCGAAGTTGAGAAATGACTAGATTAATTGAGTTTCAAATATTTCCGTTGCTAAGTCATCCATCAAGAGTTAGACTTCACGTCTTTGAAGAACCTGATCTCTGCGCCCTGGACGGCGCCTCCTCCGGTTGAGGTCGGGACGGGCGACGACCTCTGCGCCCTGGACAGCGCCTCCTCCGGTTGAGGTTGGGACGGGTGATGACCTCTGCGCGCTTAACAGCGCCTCCTCCGGTTGAGGTCGGGACGGGTGACGACCTCTGCGCCCTGGACGGCGCCTCCTCCAGTTGATGTCGGGACGGGCGACGACCTAGGCGCCCTCGACCAGGGAGAGGTCAGAATTCGGCAAACTTGTGTCATCTTGACATTAGACAGACTTCCCAGCAAAGAA
>NW_018465592.1:0-542 GCF_002113885.1 Mizuhopecten yessoensis
ACAGTATGTGTACAGTATGTGTACAGTATGCGTACATTATGTACATTATGTGTACAGTATTATACAGTATGTGTACAGTATTTATACAGTATGTGTACAGTCTTGTACATTATGTAAACAGTATGTGTACAGCATGTGTACAGTACTGTATACATACTCTACACATACTGTACATAATGTACGCATACTGTCCACATTCTGTACACATACTGTTTACATAATGTACAAGACTGTACACACACTGTATAAATACTGCACACATACTGTACAATACAGTATACATACTGTACATATACTGTACACATACCGTACACATACCATACTGTATAATACTGTACACATAATGTACACATACTGTACACCTACTGTACATAATGTACGCATACTGTACACATAATGTACACATACTGTATATACAGTATGTGTACAGTATTGTACAGTATGTGTACAGTATGTGTACAGTATGTATACAGTATTGTACAGTATGTGTACAGTATTGTACAGTATGTGTACAGTATGTGTACAGCATGTGTACAGTATGT
>NW_018465593.1:0-542 GCF_002113885.1 Mizuhopecten yessoensis
GGCAACGGGTGGGGTAGGTGTCGACCGTCTACTCTACAAATAACATATCACACTATCGGTACACAGGGTGGCTCAGGCTAGTAACTAATTAGGGCGAGGCAGGGGGCAGGTGTGTGGGAGGATGTGTGGTTAAAAAGTGATGTCCAGTCGGCTCGGCTTACGAGACACTATCATTCATTATTACGATATGTACATGTAATATTACGTATACTTATATACAACAATATTTTAAAAAAGTGTTAGGTCTGCAAAAACTTATATATATAAAAATCGCCTCCACTCTGTATATGTATAAATGTTTTGGTGCTAGTGCAAATCGGTGCAATGGTGAAGGAAAATGGTAATTTGGCAGGGTGCTTGGGCACTTCTCCGACATACTCAAGACTTTTGGCTCCAATAACAGAATTAAACATCAAATTCATAAATGCTCATTCAATGTTGATATTCCTAGCATCCAGTATCCATTTGGGTGAATTCAAACTGCAGTAATTATAAACTTGTGTTGTGTAGTTTACAATAATTATATGAATTTCTTCCTGCCT
>NW_018465594.1:0-542 GCF_002113885.1 Mizuhopecten yessoensis
TAAGATATACGACGTATTGTTCACAATATACATAACGTATTGTTCATATGATATACAACGTAATGTTCCTAAGATATACAACGTATTGTTCCTTAGATATACAACGTATTGTTTCTAAGATATACAACGTATTGTTCACAAGATACATAACGTATTGTTCCTAAGATATACGACGTATTGTTCCTATGATATACAACGTATTGTTCCTATGATATACAACGTATTGTTCCTAAGACATACAACGTATTGTTCCTATGCTATACAACGCATTGTTCCTAAGATACATAACGTATTGTTCCTAAGATACATAACGTATTGTTCCTAAGATACATAACGTATTGTTCCTATGATATACAACGTATTGTTCCTAAGATATACAACGTATTGTTCCTAAGATATACAACGTATTGTTCCTAAGACATATAACGTATCGTTCCTAAGACATACAGCGTATTGTTCCTAAGATATACAACGCATTGTTCCTAAGACATACAACCTATTGTTTCTAAGATATACAACGTATTGTTCCTAAGACATACAAC
>NW_018465595.1:0-542 GCF_002113885.1 Mizuhopecten yessoensis
CTTTGGTGCGTCATTGGTGGTTGTTCAATAATCTTTGGTGCGTCACTGGTGGTTGTTCCATATTCTTTGGTCGGTCATTGATGGTTGTTCCATACTCTTTGGTGCGTCATTGGTGGTTGTTTCCCTCTCTGGTCGGTCATTGGTGGTTGTTCCATACTCTTTGTTTTGGTCATTGGTGGTTGTCCATACTTTTTGGTCTGTTATTGGTAGTTGTTCCATACTCTTTGGCCGGTCATTGGTTGTTGTTCCATCCTCTTTGGTCGGTCATTGGTGGTTGTACGATTCTCTCTGGTCTGTTATTGGTGGTTGTACGATTCTCTCTGGTCTGTTATTGGTGGTTGTACGATTCTCTCTGGTCTGTTATTGGTGGTTGTTCAATAATCTTTGGTGCGTCATTGGTGGTTGTTCCATACTCTTTGGTTGGGTCATTGGTGGTTGTCCATACTGTTTGGTCGGTCATTGGTAGTTGTTCCATACTCTTTGGTCGGTCATTGGTTGTTGTTCCATACTCTTTGGTCGGTCATTGGTGGTTGTACGATTCT
>NW_018465596.1:0-542 GCF_002113885.1 Mizuhopecten yessoensis
GTCAAGGTCATTTATTTGAACAAACCTGGTAGCCCTTCATCCCAGTATGCTACAGGCCCAATATTAGTACCCTGGACCATTTGGTTATTGAGAAGAAGTTGTTTGAAGATTTTAAAGACATCCGACACCAGTGACCTTGAAAGTGGGTCAAGGTCATTCATTTGAACAAACTTGGTAGCCCTCATCTCAGCATGCTACAGGCCCAATATCAGGTTCCTGGGCCTTTTGGTTATTGAGAAGAAGTTGTTTGAAGATTTTAACATATTTGACCCCTGTGACCTTGAAAGTGGGTCAAGGTCATTTATTTGAACAAACTTGGTAGCCCTTGATCCCAGCATGCTACTAGCCAAATATCATCTTCCTAGGCCTTTTGGCTACCGAAAAGAAGTCGTTTAAAGCAAAAAGTTGACGCCGGACGCACGCCGGATGCCGCACCATAATATAAGCTCACTTGCCCTTTGGGCAGGTGAGCTAAAAACGGATGTCATGGTTGAGTCTGCAGTACCATCATACACCTACATGCCAAATTTGGAATGCATTGG
>NW_018465597.1:0-542 GCF_002113885.1 Mizuhopecten yessoensis
ACCTGTCTATGTTGATCGTATCTCTTGTGTGGTCACCTGTATATGTTGATCTTATCTCTTGTTTGGTCACATGTCTATATTGATCGTATATCTTGTGTGATCGCATGTCTATGTTTATCTTATCTCTTGTGTGGGCACCTGTATATGGTACCATACATCTTTGGTGATCACCTGTCAATGTTGATCCCCCCTCTTGTGTGATCACCTTTCGATGATAACTATACAACTTGTGTGATCACCTTTCTATGTTTATCTTATCTCTTGAGTGATCACCTGTATATGTTGATCTTTTCTCTTGTGTGATCACCTTTCGATGATAACTATACAACTTGTGAGATCACCTGTCTATGTTTATCTTATCTCTTGCGTGATCACCTGTATATGATGTTCTTATCTATTGTGTGATCACCTGTCGATGTTGATCTTATCTCTTGTGTGATCACCTGTCTATGATAACTATACAACTTGTGTGATCACCTGTCTATGTTTATCTTATCTCTTGTGTGATCACCTGTATATGTTGATCTTATCTCTTGTGTGAT
>NW_018465598.1:0-542 GCF_002113885.1 Mizuhopecten yessoensis
AAACGTTAAACAACAACAGGGACTGAAGGGACATGGAAACAAATAAACAACAACAGGGACTGAAGAGACATGGAAACAAACGTGAAACAACAGGGACTAGGTGGGCGTAGTAAAAAACGTAAACATTAACAGTGACTGAGGGGACACGTAAACAAACTTTAAACAACAACAGTGACTGAGGGGACACGGAAAAAAACGTCAAACATCAACAGGGACAGAAGGGACATGGAAACAAACGCTTAACAACAACAAGGACTGAAGGGTTATGGAAACAAATACACAACAACAGGGACTGAGGGGACATGGAAACAAACGTTAAACAACAACAGGGACTGAAGGGTTATGGAAATAAATACACAACAACAGGGACTGAAGGGAGATGGAAACAAACGTTAAACAACATCAGGGACTGAGGGGACATTGCATCAAACGTTAAACAACAACAGGGAGTGAGGGGACATGGAAACAAATATACAACAACAGGGACTGAAGGGATTTGGAAACAAACGTGAAACAACAGGGACTAGGTGGGCGTAGTGAAA
>NW_018465599.1:0-174 GCF_002113885.1 Mizuhopecten yessoensis
TCCTTGTGTGTTGACACTGTGATATATTATGTCCTTGTGTGTTGACACCATGATATATTCTGTCCTTGTGTTGTTGACATTGTTGTATATTTTGTTTTTGTGTGTTGACACTGTGATATATTCTGTCCTTGTGTGTTGACACTGTGATATATTCTGTCCTTGTGTGTTGACACT
>NW_018465599.1:333-542 GCF_002113885.1 Mizuhopecten yessoensis
TATATTCTGTCCTTGTGTGTTGACACTGTGATATATTCTGTCCTTGTGTGTTGACACTGTGATATATTATGTCCTTGTGTGTTGATACTGTGATATATCCTGTCCTTGTGTGTTGACACAGTGATATATTCTGTCCTTGTGTGTTGACACTGTGATATATTCTATTCTTGTGTGTTGACACTGTGATATATTCTCTCCTTGTGTGTTGA
>NW_018465600.1:0-542 GCF_002113885.1 Mizuhopecten yessoensis
CGATAACCTAAATTGAATAGAAAGTTAATCCTTATATTTATAGCCATTTTCTTTAAATAAAACACGTCCTTTTATGTCATCAAAGTAAACGTATGCAAATGAACACACAATCCAGCCATCCTGTCAGTCAACAACGTGACGTCATCAGAATGTATGAATTTCAACAATGTATGTTTACATTTCAACAATGTATCTTTTGCATGAATACACTAATGAGTTACACATCTGGTATCCGAGGTACTCCTGTTAACTTCCTAAACAGCAATGTAAGCTCCCGGGTTGTTGAAATTTCGAGTGATAATGACGATGATCTCCACAAAGGCTTTCATTAGAAAAAATACCATTTAAGTTACGTACACCAATGTGTTTAAAGTGAACGAAATTTTCGAAATATCTTGTTTCTTTATTCATTTAAAGCGAACTTAACCATTTCAGAAAGATAATGTGCATCCCTATGTCAGTTATCAAAACTGTATAAAATAAAATTAGAAAAAATCGACCGTTATTCTTAACCAGAGACGTTATATTACAATATATACGAC
>NW_018465601.1:0-542 GCF_002113885.1 Mizuhopecten yessoensis
AAGGAAAGTCTGGCCTATGAAACAGCTGTTGGTAGCACAGCTTGCGATAGAAAACTACTAATATGAACGTAAAATTTATTGGGAGACGCATTTTAATGAGAGTGGTGTATTGATGAAACAACAACACAGACGGAGTTGTGTGAAGGCAATGTGCTGGAGTGTGCGAAAGGAAGAGACGGCTAGGAAGGGGCAGTGTTTGAAGTGTCCTACAAAGGCGAGAAGGAGAAGTACCTCATAGACCACCTTCAGCAAGATCTTGACACGGGGACACTGACGTTTTTGAATATGTTGCTGGTATGTAGTTAATAAACACTTTGAAGTGGAATGCTTTAGTAAAAGTACACCGTTTCCATGTGGCTGTCATTAGGACAACACATAGATATTACATTGTCCCGCCTTAATCACTAATCAGGTTGTCTGTATATCAGTCTCTTTGTCCGCATCTTTGTTTCCAACTGTTATCAAAGAAATAACAGGTAAAAAGCTGTTTGAACTTTATATGATGATACATACTACTGTAAACATACATATTTAAGCAGTGA
>NW_018465602.1:0-542 GCF_002113885.1 Mizuhopecten yessoensis
TTTCTATATTCTAGCAACATCTGTAAACTTATCTTTCTGTCTATAGATTCTTCTATTTAGAAATTATGTTTTTGTATTTTTAAACAAACTTAATCGACACATGTAAAATTACAACACAATCCCGTATCAGAGACGTATAATACGTATTATACGTCTCTGCCCGTATACAGGTAAACATAACCACTTTATACATGTACCTGGATTATAGTTTTCTCCCCGCCTGGGGCACTTACGTAACTCGTCGGGTAAGGCCGGGGGTGTGAAAATCAAGGTGAAGGGGAGCTATAGGCAAACAAAAGCAAATAACAAATACTATTCATTACGGTCAAACGGTATCGCATATCAGCTCTGTGTGTCAGGCACTGGTCAGGTAAAACTCCGGACACTCATAAAATTGTTATTTACCTGTTCTGTTACCTTAGAGCCAAACCCATTCTTGACAGCCTACCGGTCGCTGTAATTCTGTGTAACACGCATTGTGAAATTGTATATACTTTATTACTGTGATGAGAAATTACAGATATATACACAGTGTACATTAT
>NW_018465603.1:0-542 GCF_002113885.1 Mizuhopecten yessoensis
GCCAGTCAGACCATTACTAACCTAACAATTGGTAATGGTCAGTCATCAGACCATGACAGACCTAACACTTGGGAATAGTCAGTCAGACCATTACTGACTTAACACTTGGTGATGGTCAGTCAGAGCATGACAGACCTACCACTTGTTGATGGTCAATCAGACCATTACTGACCTTACTTACACTTAGTGTCGTAGTGATGGTAAGTCAGACCATTATTTATCTAACAATTGGTGATGGTCAATCAGACCATGACAGACCTACCACTTAGTGATGGTCAGGCAGACCATTACTGACCTAACACTTGGTGATGGCCAGTCAGACCATTACTGACCTAACACTTGGTAATGGTCAGTTAGACCATTTTACTGACCTTACACTTGGTAATTGTCAGCCAGACCATCACTGACTAACACTTGGTAATGGTTAGTCAGACCATTACTGACCTAACACTTGACAATGGTCAGTCAGACCATAACTGTCCTAACACCTGGTGATCGTCAGTCAGACCATTACTGACCTAACACTTGGGAATGGTCAGTCA
>NW_018465604.1:0-542 GCF_002113885.1 Mizuhopecten yessoensis
TGCCTGTAAGATGATTATGTGTGTCTACCTGTAAAATGATTGTGTCTGTCTGTCTGTAAGATGATTATGTGTGTCTACCTGTAAGATGATTAAGTGTGAGTACATGTAAGATGATTGTGTGTATCTGCCTGTAAGATGATTATGTGTGTCTACTGTAAGATGATTATGTGTGTCTACCTGTAAGATGATTATGTGTGTCTAACTGTAAAATGATNCTGTAAGATGATTGTGTGTGTCTGCCTGTAAGATGATTGTGTGTATCTGGCAGTTTACCTGTGTACGCTATTTACTTACGTTATTGTGAAGTGAACTGTTTACCTGTGTACGCTATTTACTTACGTTATGGCGAAGTGAACTGTTTACCTGTGTACTCTATTTACTTACGTTATGGTGAAGTAAACTCTTTACCTGTGTACGCTATATACTTACGTTATGGTGAAGTTAACTGTTTACCTGTGTACGCTATTTACTTACGTTATGTTGAAGTGAACTGTTTACCTGTGTACGCTATTACTTACGTTATAGTGAAGTGAACTGTTTAC
>NW_018465605.1:0-542 GCF_002113885.1 Mizuhopecten yessoensis
ACCTTGACCTTTGGTCAATTGACTCCTTTTTTAATTCTGAGCAACTTTGCTTCATCATGTCATAACAATATGTTAATCAGTGAAAAGATGCAAAATTTGACCTTGACCTTTGCTTATAATGACCTTGACCTTTGACCTCAACTTTTTACCTCAGTGTGTCTCTTTGTTTAATTCTGAACAACTTTGCTCCATAATGTCATAGCGAAATGTTCACCAGTGAAAAGCTACAAAATATTACCTTGACCCCTGACCCGATGACCTTGATCTTTGGTTAGTTAACTCCTTGTTTAATTCTGATCAACTTTGCTTCATAATGTCATAACAAAATGTTCATCAGTGAAAAAATGTAAAATTTGACCTTGACCATTGAACCTAATGACCTTGACCTTTGACCTTGACTTTTTTCCTCAATGTGTATTTTTGTGAACTGAACATCTTGACCAAGTTTCATGTACAACGGTCAGTAAATATTAAAGTTATCAGGCAGGAACAAAATTTACGGACGGACGGACGGACGGACGGACGGACGGACGGACGGACGG
>NW_018465606.1:0-542 GCF_002113885.1 Mizuhopecten yessoensis
GGTTACCTGAAGATGGCTATAAGATGAAAGAGATTTATTTTTAACTGAAAACATTTTGATTCTTGCAAAATTCAAGAATTTCCCCCCCTTGTTGGATCAACACTATATGTTGAATATTCTAGATGTCCAAAAAGGGAATTTTATACACGATGAAGGCTATCCTGATCAGATATTGCGCCTTTTTGTTTAGTTATGTATGACTGCATGTTCTGTTTAAATTTTTGATTAAAATTTAAGAATAATATGCAATAGTGATAACTGATTATCAATTTGAATAAAAAATAAAAACAAAATATCAATTTGCCCTTTCCAATTATCGATAACAAGTTCCATAATCAATATAAACAGTTCATTGTTGAAATCAAAGTGTCAAATGTATACACTGAAAAGTATGCATTGAAAGTCTTTTCTTTTTATGATTTTATTATATGATTGATTAAACTGCAGTTGCTTGAAATCTATTCATTATAAAAAACGAAATCTGATTTACAACTCTATATTAATGTAACAGTAGTGTTTCCACATTGTTATGGTATTCAGTC
>NW_018465607.1:0-542 GCF_002113885.1 Mizuhopecten yessoensis
GTAATTTCAATCCAAATGATTTCTAAATCTGCTTTCTCTAAGTCTTTAAGACATCTGACCGCAGTGACCTTGAAAGTGGATCAAGGGCATTCATTTGAACAAACTTTGTAACCCTTCATCCCAGCATGCTACAGGACCAATATCAGTACCCTGGGCCTTTTGGTTATTGAGAAGAAGTTGTTTGAAGATTTTAACATATTTGACCCATGTGACCTTGAAAGTGGGTCAGGGTCATTTATTTGAACAAACTTGGTAGCCCTTGATTCCAGCATGCTACTAGCCAAATATTATCATCCTAAGCCTTTTGGTTACTGAGAAGAAGTTGTTCAAAGTAAAAAGTTGACGCCGGACGGACGGACGGATGCCGCACCATGGCATAAGCTCACTTGCCCTTTGAGCAGGTGAGCTAAAAATTCAAAGTATTCACATAAACCAAATCAGAATGTAAACTTACATTTGATCAAGTGTAAATAAATTATCATATATGAATTAACTGCAAATTTTTCAAATTTCTTGAGGTGTCACAATCAACATGCATACCT
>NW_018465608.1:0-542 GCF_002113885.1 Mizuhopecten yessoensis
ATTTCAGAAAAAGTGGTCATTATCAATCTTAAAAGTTTTGTTGTACCATATTGGCGTTTAAAAAAAATAAAAAATAAATAATATTTTTCATTTCTGCCACTTTGGTCCATGTTTCAAAAACATCTTTACAAAATTGATTTTCTGTATGAATACTTTTAATGTATTCAATTCCTATTTCTCCTATTTTTTTATGCTTACAAATTTCCCCAAACAAGTTTAGCCATTCAATTTTCTTCAGAAAAATGTATTCTCCTAATCCATGTAGTTTTAAGTCCATGTATTCTATCGATTAGTTATTGCCAGATAAAATTGTAAAACTTTTTGTTCAATGATTGAATTATGTCTTTACTTGGAGTAGGGAGAGATATAAACAGGTGATTCATTTTTGCAATGATAGATATTTAAGAGCAGTTATTCTCCCTATAGGTGTTAAAATTCTTCTTGACCATAGATGTAACTTGCCACCATAATACTAATACTTTTGTTAAATTTTTTAAAATAGCCATGTCTTCTAAATTGACAGAGAAATCAATCCCAGGTAA
>NW_018465609.1:0-542 GCF_002113885.1 Mizuhopecten yessoensis
ACTTGCTACATACTTATAACAACAATGAAGGTAGATTTGAATCTGGATGTATTAGTTTGCAACGATTGTGTATAATGTGTCCTCTTTGTTGTGTTTAACGGTTTCCAGGTAGGTCATTGTTATCGCTGATGATCGATAACATATAGCGTTATGTATGGGTGAAGCCAGATAAGACACAATACAAAACCTGTAGGCATTCTAAAAACAACCTCCTACTACACTCAAACGTGCTTTCAGAGAAAAACAAATACCTGTGTAGTCGAAGGCTGTTGTTGAACTTCAGAGCAAGCCAGTGACCTCCGGCGTCTACACCGACGTCTCGCTCACACATTATGATGTATCTATCTCCACAGTATTCAACTCTTAAGTTTCTTAAAATTAGCATGTGTCTCTAACGTACCGTAACGAGTTTAAATTAGAGAGCAACTGAATAATCAATATAATAAAACTGACAGCGCAAGTAAAAAAGCTTTCAATTGACCTTTTTAAAAGGTTATTTTTTTCTGGTTTTGAGATTTTCCCCAGAGACAATCTCATCCGGC
>NW_018465610.1:0-542 GCF_002113885.1 Mizuhopecten yessoensis
TGTTTTATGTATAATGACTACTACTATATACATACTGACTACCGTATTTTATATAATGACTACTACTATACATATACTGACTACCGTATTATATACTGACTACCGCATTATATATAATGACTACTACTGTATGTATACTGACTACCGTATTATATATAATGATTACTGCTATATATATACTGACCACCGTATTATATATAATGACTACTGCTATATACATACTGACTACTGTTTGATATATAATGACTACTACTATATACATACTGGCTACCGCTTTATATAAAATGACTACTGCTATATACATACTGACTACCGTATTATATATAATGACTACTACTATATACATACTGACTACCGTATTATATATAATNAAGTACTCTATACATACTGACTACCGTATTATATATAATGACTACTGCTAAATACATAATGACTACCGTATAATACATAATGACTACTACTATATATGTACTGACTACCGTATTATATATAATGAATACTACTATATATATACTGACTACCGTATTATATATAATGACTAC
>NW_018465611.1:0-542 GCF_002113885.1 Mizuhopecten yessoensis
TCTTTCTTGGTGTGTTCTGCTGCCTCTGACAGTGCGGAGACAGCTTTGCTGTGGCTAACTCGGTCAACAAACACAACTCCTAACATCCACATCAGCAGGCCTAGGGGGCCCATGTACAGAAGCGACTTCTTTGCTAAGCAAGAACACCGTTTTGGCCATATCTCCATCAAACCTTAACAAATAAAAGAAGACAGAATTTCAATGGTGGCAGGAAACTTACCATGTTGCATTTTGTAAGTGGTGTAGTGTCTATCAGAAAAAATCTCATGGTGTGAACACGAGTCTCACAGTAATACTTTGGTATAAATATCTAATACATATATAAATCTCCATATTTCTTGAAAAAATATAACAATTTGCCCCTAGTCCAAACAGTTTCTGGCAGTGTGAGTGGTGATCAGGGCTTACCAGACCATGAAAGTCACTAGACCAGCTTTGTGATAAGTCAAACATGACAGCATTAACAGACTTTCGTAGTCCATATATTAACTAGAGGCCCAGAGGGCCTGTATAGCTCACCTAGATATTTAATAATAATAATA
>NW_018465612.1:0-542 GCF_002113885.1 Mizuhopecten yessoensis
ATTACACACCAGCACTGTAGTATTACACACCAGCACTGTAGTATTTACACACCAGCACTGTAGTATTACACACAGACATAGTATCTAGTGACAGGCTGCTATGGTGTCACACAAATCTATGGCTATAACCTGGTAGACCCTGATATACCTCAGCAGGATATAACCCACCCTCCTTACCAGCTTCCTGTCCTTATGAAGTAATGTCGAAACTATGTATTGTTTGTTGAATCTTATCCAGATTTTAATTTTCCTAATCATGACAATTAAGATGTAGATGAGAAGATAAAACCTTGGTCAAACAGTTCCTTTAATTGGTCTATCAAATGAGACCCTTGTTGTATGACCTGAGCTGACTGTAGAAAGTAATTTCCAATCAAACCAATAGTCTTGTATTATAACATTGACCTTGAAATTAACTCCAAGCCACAACCGTAGCCAATTTCAATTTCAGTCTTTATTTAAGCTCCAGCAATGACCTTGACCTACAGCTTAGTCAATGACATTGACCGTCTTCTACGTCTGACATTGACCGTCTTCTACGT
>NW_018465613.1:0-542 GCF_002113885.1 Mizuhopecten yessoensis
CATGCATATCTTTGGTTGGATATATATTTATACCATAGGTGCAACCATTGCACAATAGACAATTATGAATATATATATAAATATATGTTATCGATCATATTGTTCTTCCTAAGTTTGTCAGTAAATTTAATTTTCAAGCAAATATCTAGAACTTAATGAAACACGAATTGTTTTAATTGTATTTTTATTTCAAATTAAATGTTAAATCACACGGAAAAAACCCACAACCTGATCCTTCTATTTGATCACTCTGTTCGAGTCAAAAAATGACAATCAAACAATCAATATCATAATTATGTTGAGATAAACATCCTTTGTTTATACATACTCTCACAAACTTATCCACACCAGCTGTGGCTAGACGTTGGACCTTCCGAGTTCCTGGTTGGAAATCTACACTGTAAATGGGGTCTCGTTCATGCCATGATATCTCGGGTGTGGTTACTTTCATCTGAAATTAAAATACATTTTTTTTTTATTGATTCACCTGGAAAGAAATTTACCAATAGTGATATGTAACAGATAATCTCTTTAATCACCAT
>NW_018465614.1:0-542 GCF_002113885.1 Mizuhopecten yessoensis
TGTTTGATGTGTTGTAATCCGTAGCCGTGATTGATGTCTTGCAGACATTGATGAGTGTAGTGAAGGTACCAGTAGATGTAGGACTGGTGAAAAGTGTGTCAACTCTGAAGGCAGCTATAATTGTGTGCAGCTTTGTGCTGATGGCTATGAACCATTCGCTCCAGGACAGTGTCGTGGTAAGAAGTTTAACTTGTAATGATGCTAAACTTTTTTTTATACTTTTATTTGGGGAACAACTGCATGCATAAAAATAGTTAAGGAATAATTTGAAATGATCAAAGTACAATATAGAAAGAAGGAAGGCAATACAGAAAGGCATTGTTTCTATAAAGAATATTTATAGACAGCAAAGAGCTATATATCATATGTTATTTTTTATATTTACTTGATAAGTGATGCTAAATTTCAAAATTGTACTGACAGATATTGATGAGTGCAGGACAAATGTACACCAGTGTTATGCCAATCAGAGATGTGTAAACACGGAGGGCAGCTACCAATGTAACTGTGATCCAGGCTTCATATCCAGGGGGCAGGGTCAT
>NW_018465615.1:0-542 GCF_002113885.1 Mizuhopecten yessoensis
ATAAAGCGGAATAGATTTGTCACAAATTTAGTTCGAATGGTACAATACATTGTTATTTCTTTCAAGGTAAATCAAGTTCTTGGCAAAAAAAGCAAGCAGATAAACAAACATATGAATTGTAAATATTTTTGGTCTCATCACATCACTTGGGGCAATAATACCGGTAGACAAATATATCGATGTAACCCACGGGTGACATCGAAACGTGAAATAAATGCCAACCATATACACTGGACATGTTTAGATAAATACGTCAATTCTACCTAGCTCTTGGTAAGAAGATGGAAATAGGCAAGATCCCCCACCTATAACCACATATTCCAAATGCTGGTTATACAGACATGGACATCATTATCCGAGTACATTAGTTGTACGTCCCATCGCAGAAGACAGGCCCTCTGGTAAAAATAAAAAAAATCTGATCATATCTTTGAAATGATGAAGTCCAGCACCTTATAACCATACACTCCCATCCTCTGCATGGTTCTGTTTATGTACAAAAACGAACCAGCCGATATTGATCGCAGGGAAGGGGGGGGGGG
>NW_018465616.1:0-542 GCF_002113885.1 Mizuhopecten yessoensis
AAGATCTAATGATTTCATTTGATAGAACAACTTAAAATGTATCATTTTAAAGGGTTATTTTGTCTCTAGGGGGTATACATACCCGGGTATGCATCTTATTTATGTTTTAATTTTGAGCATGGAGAATCTCCCCCGTGGAAATTTCAAAAAGTTGACAAGTATGTGAATCCCCTATTAATATCCCAGTATATATTACTGTATACAAATTATGAATAAAATATCAGAAGGACATCAAACCCTGTCACATACACAGGGTGGTATATATACTCAGGTACCCTGGTCTAAGATGAATGGGTACACATAGCTACAAAGACCAATAAGGTCACACACAGGTAACTTTCCACAAATTATATTATAATAGATCTGTAGACTCGGGGTGTAAATCACAAATAAATAGCTGAGTAATACTTTCCTTCATTTTTTAGATAATTATCTAAAATATCTCGCCAGGCATAAACTGATGATAGGTTTATGTCCTAGTTCTAACATAAACACAAGAAACTGCTTTTGTACCCCAGCCAGCAAGTCATGTCCTTAGCTGT
>NW_018465617.1:0-542 GCF_002113885.1 Mizuhopecten yessoensis
CCTGACATTTATTCTTCATCGCATATAACCGTCTTACTAAACCACACCGCTTATCATCGGTATAAAATATATACGCGGGAAAAACCGATTATGACGTCCCATTGACTGATGACGTTGTACACAGGTTTTATCCGTGTGCTGAGTTTGGTCTCAATAGTTAGAAATTGGCCAGGAAATAGGCATTATGTCATATAAATCGTTAAAACATACCATTTTTAGCATAGTTTTATTCAAACCTTTTTTCAATCTGACTTACATAATACGCTTTTGCAGTGATACAAAAACTGTATTTATCATTTGTGGTTAATTATTCTCTGGGCTTGGATAGACGTCATCTTTGTTTTACCGTCGATACGTTTGCCCCATATATCTGACCCGTCTCGGTATCCTTTCTTGGCATTGTTCATTCTTGCTCATCTGCGCGTGACACATTATTGTATTTCTTTTGAAAAGGTAAATAATCAATACAATTCTAAGAAAATCTTTTTGTGCCACGTCAAATTTGTCATCTCCCGTTAACTTAAGAGGCACTAATGTGGGAC
>NW_018465618.1:0-542 GCF_002113885.1 Mizuhopecten yessoensis
AGCAATCACTAATCTAGTTGTGCCACTATCCTAATCCAACCACCAGTTATATAATTATCTTCTAGCTATGTGGGAGAAGGTAATCAAATATAGTAGCGAATCTAATACAACCTCCTTAAAGGTTCGAAATACACTTCAACAGCTTGACTCATTTACCATATATTTACAAACAGTCAAATACCCACTACATTTTATTGTTTCAAACATATCTCAAATGACTCCACAGCATTACTGTCAAATATCTCACATTCACTTCGTGACAAAGTGGCAATTTAGTTTAGTTATAAATAACAATAATATTACCTCTGTAACATTTTCTAATTTAGAAATTAAATGTCTGTAAAATTTAAAAAGAAAAAGTCCCTGATAAGAAGTATGGGATACTTGCAGGGAAAATTGTATCTCGATTCCCCAAACACTCATCCATACAATACACAACTACCTATTATATTCCTCTTGCTATTTCATCCTTAACATAGTCTTATCTCTTGTAGAAACAGTGTTCCATAAAGACTACATTGACTAGTGGCAAGTCCCACAGT
>NW_018465619.1:0-542 GCF_002113885.1 Mizuhopecten yessoensis
CAATACGGATACACTGTATGCTGATAGTTTTTAATAAAATCTAATAGATGCTAAGGTTCCTATGCGTCTATATCTAAATGTTTTACTCTTTCATTGTAACTGGCACTAGGCAGTACTTCCTGAGTAAAACAATGTAACTTCAGGGCTTCTAATAATATCAAGTGATCAGTAAATACTTGTTACACAGATATCTTTACGTCTTAACAGTTCTTATAGTGTGTAATCATCTGTATGACATGGAGATGTGAACAAAATATCAAGTAGTCCACTTGTGAGATAATATGTAAAACTATACATAATGATTAATGTTACTTGGAGTGTATAAATATGAGGAATATTAAAATGTTCTCGAAACATCTATTAATACCTATCAAATTCTTAATTCTACCTGTTTCACGATTAAATTGTTTTCGAGATGAGAGAAGAAACTGTATACAGTATATTGTCTTTGGAAAAAACTTAATGAAATTTGTAAAGGAATGTTAAACAGCTATCACGAATTTATACAAAATATTTAACATCGAAAACACTTAGGTAAACTT
>NW_018465620.1:0-542 GCF_002113885.1 Mizuhopecten yessoensis
CATAAAAGACGCACTCAACCGTTGTGGCTACCCCGACTGGTCAATAATGCGATATAACACAAATTTTTTTTGAGAAGTAGCAGGAACAATTGTTCATTTTTGTATTACTCGTAGATAAACATACATAAGCGATACGTTTTACTACGAAATTAAATTGCTATTTAAGTCGGTGGTTTTACTATCACATAAACTGCTCATTAGCTGTATTAATGTTACATTTTCGATAAAAATGATATAAGACAAGGAAAACCATTTAATTTGAATCTTATTACACGAATATTACTGGCAGTTGAAGTGAACATTGTCAGTTTAGTATTGCCCTTTAGGCCTAAGATTTGATGCCACAGTTGTGACATAACGTCATCAGTTTACAAGAGTATTGCGCTTAGCCTACATGGATCATATGGTATGCATAAACTCAGTTTAAATACTGGAATCTCGAGCGATGGAGTGTGTGCAGTGTCATGCAAACCAGCAAAATCATGGAATTCATATCCCCCGCTTTAAGGACATATTTTAGATGAAGTGTTATTGTTGAGAGT
>NW_018465621.1:0-542 GCF_002113885.1 Mizuhopecten yessoensis
AATCCCATGTAAGATCCTTAAATACTTATCTGGCCATGTGTGTGATGGTGACTGAGCTTATATATAAACCCGTTCATTAATAAAGAAAAGCAGATGAATCATGATCTTCTAATGTCTTACGTACATATATTATTCAGATAAAGTGTTTGTTTTATTGTATTTTCACGACCAGCATCAATGTATTGGCAATAGTTTTAAACTTTTCTTTGTTTTGTGTAGGTTCAAGATTTAGCCAGTGAAGCAAGCAATATGCAAGGAGCGCAAGGAATTATCAATGAGACCCAAACGGTAAAATATTTACAAATCATTATGCAAATGTTGGCATAGTTTGAGAAAAAAACATATTGTTTGTCTTAACTGATTAGTAGACTGTATTATATAGTACATATGTATCTGTATATTTTTGTTGTGTAATTGTTTGATTGATTACTCTTTAGTTCCTTACCTAATTGCTACATAGCTGTACACATGGTGACTGGTATATGTTACAACACTAAATATCTGTGTACATGTGTACTGTTATAGAATCTTGATTCTGTTTT
>NW_018465622.1:0-542 GCF_002113885.1 Mizuhopecten yessoensis
TCCTTCATATATTACGACATGAAACCATGCTGGGTAAGTACTGTTTATTTTTATTTCGAATAGTTAACGATTCCTTATTTTCAAGTAGATACTAGGTATGATGACATGATTTGTTTCTTGTAGGGTTGGTATATAAACGTAGGCGGATGCATAGGCTATCTGAATGATTTATGTTTCACTTAATCAGGTACACTTATATTTCCTAAAAGTTCGTAAGAGTACAGCTGCGACGTTGGAGGAAAATAGGCAGTGTTAATGTTCGATGAAATGACATGGGGCGTTACGGGTCATTTCCGTCTCATCGGGGATTTAGAATTAGTTGTTATACATTTGTTATTTGAAATAAATGAAGCACGCAAATATGAAGTTTCTAATTCATTCGACAACTTGTTTAGGATATATGGCATTACAAAGAGAGACAAAAACACGTATTTTCATAATAAATTGCGTGAATATAGTCTGTTGTGCGCTATTTGGTTGAAAATTCGCCATTTTGAAGGAAATTAACTAATCACTTTTCAAATTTTGAAATCCTGCGCATG
>NW_018465623.1:0-542 GCF_002113885.1 Mizuhopecten yessoensis
TGTAAACATATAATCACTTTTCATGTTTTCACGAGGCAGTTTGAAGTAGACTAGGATTCCTTAGGTACGAATGTAGATAATAGTGTAGGATTTCATGTTTTCCTTGTAACGACACTACGCCTAACATATAACAAAAGAACTAAAGCAGGTATATAGTTGATTGACATGTATTACTGTCATACCGTTTAAGACATGATGTGCACTGATCTGTACAACGTTTAGCAATTTCCTGTTCACCCACCAGTTCCAAAGTAGAAACATTTACAGAAAATGAGGTAATTTTCCGAAAAGATTCCACACGTGTACTTACAAATGTTAAAACAATCTTCATGATTAAAAGTTGAAACAAAATTCTAATCCTGTTCCTTAGACGAAAACGAAAAAACAAAAACAAAACATGCAACAGATGATAATTTCGATAATGTTCGATTCATGTTTTTTTTTTTTAAATAAAAATACACTTTTTAGGATTTAACGAGACAGTTATTAGTAAAATAAGATTCCTGAGGTACAAATATAGATGATGGTGTAGTATTTCATGT
>NW_018465624.1:0-542 GCF_002113885.1 Mizuhopecten yessoensis
CACGTTTAGGCCTAAATATTAACGATTTGTAAATAATGTCATCTTTTAAGAGAGAGAAGCCGGGATATAAGATGATTTACATAAACGATTATTTATGTTAAAATTGCAGCAATTTTCCAAATATTTCTTTTGACAATGTACCTATTTGACTATTTTGGATACAATATCCACCATCTTCTAGGTTAAAGCATCAATCGTAGTCCCCCGCCCATTTAAATAATAGTTAGTACTTCTCGAGACTGCTACGAAGACACATTTTGCCTCAACGCTGATGTTTTGGTTGTTATCGTTTAAATATATCATATTGAACGGGAATACCATGAAATGTTCTATTTCTTACCTTTGTTCACGTCACGCTGCGCAAATATTTCTACACCAGAAAAGCGTGGGAATATGTAACGTCGTTTTTGACGCCAAGTTGTAATGACGTCACGCTAGACAACAATACAGAGCGCTATTTTGAATGAGTTTTCACTGCAATTTATCCGTTTGCTAGGAGTATCTGGTAAGATTTCCAGACAAAAATCATATTTACTGTGTAG
>NW_018465625.1:0-542 GCF_002113885.1 Mizuhopecten yessoensis
TCTTTGAACCAGAAAAATCTCAAGAAATTGCGATGTTTCTCCTCTACATAGAACTCATAAAACATCTGTTGGATGTCAGCAAATACAGCAATCGGTTCTCTCCTGAACCGCATCAAAACTCCCAACAAATTGTTAGTTAGATTTGGTCCTGATACTAATACACTATTCAATGACAGGCCGTTACACTTTGCAGACGAGTCAAACACCACCCGAATTTGGTCTTTTTTTCTTTGGACGATACCCCCCAAAACTGGGCAGGTACCAACTTTCTTCATTCCAGGCTATCGGTGGAGCTAGCTCCGCATGACCACTGTCAAACATCCGCTTCATAAAAGTCATTTTTTCCCCCTTTTTGACGGGATCTTTCCTCAATCCAGCAATCAAATTACGCGCCTTATCTGTTGATAAACCCAGTTTATCATTATCTTTAGTTTGTCGAAACATACACAAACCGATTTCATCATGCTAGATGTCTGTTGTGCCAGTACCAGGGTTGAAGGTATCCTTCAAGACAAACTGATTACCACAGGGAGGAAATACAG
>NW_018465626.1:0-542 GCF_002113885.1 Mizuhopecten yessoensis
AAGGGACTTGAATAAATATTGCACAAAATACCAATGATGATGATAATCATGTTTTAACTACCTTAAATATTTTCAAGGGAAATAACTCTTACATGGCCACAATTAAAATGAAATACATGAAGTGATAAAACCACTCAGTATTGTATTCAATTTTACAATTTTGATATTTGAAAATTTCCAGTTACCAAATAAAAATACCCTGTTAAATCCCTGGTATAGGACAGTGTTAGAGATATGCTCTAGACAAAGTTACCGGGCATGTACAAGGAACAAACAGATACTGTATAACTCTTTATACAGTATGGCACGAGACCTGACTTCAGTGTACAACTCTCCCGTCATCCCAATAGGTGTTCACACACATAGTTTGGTAACTGTAGGCAACACTAGGTGAGATATGCCCTACAGACTCTTTGACTTCGCTCTAGACAACGGCAAGTGTTAATGATTATATATAACATTCTCACAATGGCAACATCCATAAGTGTGGAATTTTGTTGTTGAATTTTATTGAATATATCTACAACTAGTACATTTTTTTT
>NW_018465627.1:0-542 GCF_002113885.1 Mizuhopecten yessoensis
TCGACATCCTGAAAATGTAACAAAAATATGTATACAGAAATATACTTCTACTGCTCAGCTATCGATATATCTCTCTATAGCTTTTACCGTATGCAATAATTTATGCGAAATCTACCCATATTACAACATATATAGGCTCAGTGATCGGTTATTGCAGATGCTTCAATATTGACTAGGATGATCAGATACGAATATAGCAATGTTATATTTACCATTCCGAGGTGTTTCAGATCAAACTCAACAGACAAAGAAGATTGAGGCCACGTCACACGCTGGTGCCTAACAGTGGTTGAAAGAGCAATACGCTTGTTCTGGTCTTTCGGATTAGCACCATAGACCATGTTAAACTGTAATCCAGTAGTTTTTCTTGTATGGCTTGCATCTACATTCGCACCGATATTGTACTGGGGCCTCTTCTTGAAAGCGGCATTTCTAAAAAAGATAAACGACATATTTAGAGACAGTGTGACAGAATATATTATAAACATAATAGGCTCAAAATTATTGTCTGATCAAATCTATAGATAATTTACATACATGTT
>NW_018465628.1:0-542 GCF_002113885.1 Mizuhopecten yessoensis
AACTGTGCTGTTCCACATGGGTTCCGTTGAAATGGTGCTGTTCCATATTGGGTAAGATGCTAAAGTGTCATTAGGATAGCAGCCTTGGGTAGTTATTGGTTCAAGTCGAGCTGGCGCACTGCCAAATAGTTGACCACCAAGAACTACCCACATGTTTATCACTATAGCTGATAGGCTCCCTACCAAGGCACCATGTGGTGAAATAAACGTGCGGCATATCAATCGGATATTTACATTATTTCTCTGTTTAGCTATTTATTTATTCATTTATTTATTTTTAATATAGGATAATTTCAAATGTTTAACACTCGAATGTTTTGTCCAAAAAGTAGTGGACATGTGTTCTCAAAACTCAAAATTCAATGCCTGACTCATTCTACTACTTGTATATGAGTACATGTAGCTATTATGTCCCCTCTTTGAAGCATACACATTTAATCCGTCATTATCGCTAATGAGAAATCTAAACACTATTGATTTGAATACATTCAATCATAAAAGTATTTCCATCTCAGGCATACTGAAATCCTCATATGAAATAT
>NW_018465629.1:0-542 GCF_002113885.1 Mizuhopecten yessoensis
CATATGATTTTCTACAAAGGAATTATGAAGTCAATTTGGCTTCACGTGGCTAGAAGTTGATATCCTCTTTTATTTCATATGAACAGTGAACAAAGAAATTAACTTGTCACATTCCTAGAACAACTGTATACGTATAGATTTTAGTATTGTATTATTAAAAAAGGAATTTGAAAACAAAAGCACATGGCTATCTAACTATGCACCAAACATCATATATCACAAAGAAAAGGCCTAATTCCCATGAAACCATGATGGCGATCTTTTTTTATCAAACATCCACGTTTCCCCTAACACAACTAGTAACTGAGGGATGGATTTCTGTTCATTATATTTATAACCCATTATTCCGGGAGGTCAGTGCCGTTAACTGATTGCCCAAAAGCCAGGCTCTAATTAACGGTAAATACACAAATAACAATGCTCCCACCGATATCTAGCCCTGTTGGTAATCCTACCATGCAACTTTCATCTTAATATCATATCAATGTGTTTTGTTCAAGTTTGGTGGAGCTGACTTCGTCACAATAATTTCACAAACACGT
>NW_018465630.1:0-542 GCF_002113885.1 Mizuhopecten yessoensis
TAAAGAAGCACTTTCAAGTTGCGCTATCGCCAGGAACGAAATACAACAGCATACCCTGGATCAAGAACACACATATGCACGCACATTGTAGAGGCTCGTCATAAAACGACCCTGGTTATTGATAGGACGTTAACCAAAATAAAAATAAAACGCCCCTTTTCATTCGGCGAAGTAATGCCATCACTGTCATATATAACTCAGTCAATGTACTTACGTTAAATCTTCTATAAAATTGCACTTGTTGCCTGATCCTAGACAGTCGCCCCTGTAGAATGGTTTGTGATGGTTTGGTTTGATTTGGTTTGGTGTTTTAAGGACGTGCCTCCATGCGTGTATTGTATGCGTGAATGTGTGCGGAGGACGGTGTTTGTTACGTTGATGAATGGTTAGTGAATACCCATCAAAACCAACCCAGGAAAAGAGGTTCATAACAATTGGTGCCAACAATTCGGGCTATCCTTTGAATTGGTTTTTTACCTTACATGTCACTAAATTCCTGTTTCAAACTATCTTTGTTTTTAATCTTGTCAATGTTCTGTCCT
>NW_018465631.1:0-542 GCF_002113885.1 Mizuhopecten yessoensis
AATATCCAACATGTCCGATAACATTGGGTTTCTACTCCAATGGTGGTCGTCTGTTACAATAGGGATGCGAGTCTTGTGATCAGACTGTTCTGGAACTGTTTCAACTCCCTACTGCTCTTGTTTTACTCTCGACCAACACACTGTTTTGTCCGACTTCCACTGACATTTTTTTAAACTACAGTACTGTCGTCATCAGTACCGGGAAAGGGCAATGCTTCACGTGATCCGTTTGAAACCAGCGTAGTGTAAATAGACTGACCATGGATATATATTTCAGTTAATCATTGAGTTGTCGAATCAATAAAGATGTGTTTCAGTTGATATTGTGTTCATTGTTCTTGAATAAAAACTCATAACTGTTTCTGTACGGTTTCACAAGACTTGTGTCCCGTCAATATCCAACATGTCCGATAACATTGGGTTTCCGCTCCAATGGTGGTCGTCTGTTACAATAGGGATGCGCGTCTTGTGATAAAGTCATACGTCTCTGGATCAGACTGTACTGGGACAGTTCCGGTTATTATACGTGTCTAGTCGGAGTT
>NW_018465632.1:0-542 GCF_002113885.1 Mizuhopecten yessoensis
CCTCACTTGTAACCACTTAATGTTCATCCAGTTGACGCGTTTGCCTTGAACATCGACCTTCATGTTCCCTTACATTTCGTTTTTTAGAGCTTTTAGGTCATAAAAATCGTTGAATTTCAGTGGAATCACTACATATGGCTTAATCCTCCTTGCCATTGACTAGGAACGTTGATTTGGGTATTTTTCTTGGCATGTTCAACAGTTCAACAGTTCAACAGCTGATTGAATGGAATCGGATTCCATATGCTCGCTTTTCTTAATGGTGCACAATAACCCACTCGCATGAATTTATTTCGGTTTTGGCCCCCACAGGTGTCAGAGTAGTATGTTATTTCCTTCAATTTGATGGTTTGCTCTGAAACTGATCTGATTTGTTTGAGTACGCAACTTCCAATCTCATTTGCTCCACGCCCACCTTGAGTTTCATCCCATATGTAACATGTTCCCTTTTGATCAGCGAGTGAATAGTGCGACAAGTTGTAGCAACTTATTGCACGTTTGTAGTACAACTCACCAACAAGAGAACAGGGAGTTGGTAGCAC
>NW_018465633.1:0-542 GCF_002113885.1 Mizuhopecten yessoensis
TGTTTAGCGATTACTTTTAACAAAGAATTTGTCGTCATGCGTTTGATTATTGACGACCTATAACATGCTTCTCTCCCACACCCCTATATGTTTCCTCACTCCCGATTCAGTGGTTAAACCCGCTAGGAGTTGGTAAACATTTAGGTTACCAACAAACGGATGCTATTTTATTGGTCAAACTTTTAAACCTATCGTGAAAAAATGCATGTAAACAGTAAAAAATGAAAACAGAGGGAAACATTGATTAAATTGCATAGTGATAATGAAATCATTGATGAATTTCTATGTAAACACATGAAAAAAAGGAAAAAATCCTGTTCTTTAGTAATTCATCATATCTAAATTTATAGCATTTTAGCATAATCAGATTATTTTTATCTCAATTAAAGTTATCTTGATCTCATTATTCCCAATGCAATTTGACCCCTGATTGACAAAATCATAAGGTGTACTTGTGATATTATCTGTAATCATACTGTATGTCAACAAATATGAACACAAAACGTTCCCTTTGTGCATTTTGATATTTGAATACATTTTTT
>NW_018465634.1:0-542 GCF_002113885.1 Mizuhopecten yessoensis
GTAAACGCTCCGTATATATAATCGTGTAAACGCTCTGTATTTATAATCGGGTAAAAGCTCTGTTTATATAATCGTGTAAACGCTCTGTAAGCTCTGTATTACATATATGCTCGTTTAAAAGCTTTGCATTTATAGTCGTTTATAAGCTTGGTGTTTATCATCGTGCATAAGCTCTATATGTGTAGTCGTGCTGTTCTCTATTTGAAGCTATGGTGTTTCAATTTTTTTTTCGCCATGTAATTGTCAGTGATAATTTTCTACTTGTAGTTTTGTGGTATTCCATTGTTTCTTTGGGTTCACACTGAACACCGGAAATCTGGCAGGAAACTTCTACCTAAACGTTCTACTATGTGGTCTTGCTGACTTCCCCGGCTACACAATAGCCCTGTTCTCAGCTGGCAGAGTGGGCCGGAAGAAACTGTACATATCGGGTATGGCGGTGGCGGGAGTGTCACTGCTAGGAAGTGGTGTCACATCCATCCTCGCAACAGGAGGTATATATAGAGAATAATACATGCCTTTTTCCATATCACAACCAGTAT
>NW_018465635.1:0-542 GCF_002113885.1 Mizuhopecten yessoensis
ATCTAAAATAAAGCTACAGGCAAAATATCAGTATTTATGACTACAAGTCATTCAAAAGAACCTGTTAAAAGAATTAAAAACATTTGACCCCTGTAACTTTAAAAGCTGAATAAGGTTATTACGTAAAACAACTTACAAATATCACCACCCTAGACTTATTGTTTATTGAGATTAGGTCATTTAAAGGTTAATACATATTTGACCAAATGTGGCCTTGAAAGTTGGTCAAGGTCATTATCGCTAACCTGAATAATAAAGCACCCATGGGAAATTATTCTTATTATATAAAATCCCCCCAATGGTTCGGAAGAAGGAGTTTAAATATTTAAACCTCAAATTCTCCTATTGGGCCGCGCAACTCTGCACCCAGATGGGCCACATCCTCAGTTTACACAAAATTTAGTCTCCTTTGCCCAAGGATGCTCCAGGTCAGATGTGGATAAAATCCCTCCAATAATACAGGAGAAGGATTATAATGATTTTAACATCAAATTCCCCTTTTGAGCCCCCCCCCCCCCCCCCCCCCCCCCCCCCCCCCCCCC
>NW_018465636.1:0-542 GCF_002113885.1 Mizuhopecten yessoensis
CGAAAAGACGGAATACATACATGTGTGTAACAATCAAGTAGAAACATCTTGATGATAAATCAGTATCGATTAAAGCCCGTTATACTAAGGCCACGGTACATATGTTACGATTCGTATACCTAGTAAATCTTTTAAGCTAGTTTTTCACACTTGACCTTCACAAACAATTGACAAAACCAGAACAACGTAATGATAAATGAATGAATAACAAGAAGTTATGGACGAGTGATAAAATATGTATAATCTACTATAATCTATATACGATGAAGATGTGAGTCACGGATAATTTAACCTGATAAAACATATGTACATGTCACAAGGATATTCTTAGTGACACATGATTCTCCAGAATAATTTTACTGATTTATCAAAATTTATCAAAAGCTTATCCCAAGTATGTAAACATATGTAGAACAAGATTTTATCCCTACCATTATCAATAATGAATATTATCAATATTTTTGTCATGGTTTTACTTAGTTTACATTTTTTTTGTTTTTGTTTGTTTAACGTCCTATTAACAGCTAAGGTCATTTAAGGAC
>NW_018465637.1:0-543 GCF_002113885.1 Mizuhopecten yessoensis
ATGATACAACATCAATTACTCTCTTTTACCCGGACTGAGTTAGATTGAACTTCAAAAGCTCTCATTTACCCGAACTGGGTCTGATGCAACATCAATTACCTCTTTTACCGGGTCTGGGTTGGTTACAACATCCATAGGGTTCTTTTTTCCCGGACCGGGTCAGTTACAACATCAATTAATCTTTTTTACCCGGACTGAGTTAGATACAACATCAAGTACTCTTTTTTAGACTGAATGAGTTAGATAAAACATAAATTACTCTCTTTTACACGGACTGAGTGAGATACAACATCAATTACTCTCTTAAAACCGGACTGAGTTAGATACAACTTCAAAAGCTCTCATTTACCCGAACTGGGTCTGATGCGACATCAATTACTCTATTTTACCCGGTCTGGGTTGGTTACAACATCCATAGGGTTCTTTTTTCCCGGACCGGGTCAGTTACAACATCAATTACTCTCTTTAACCCGGACGGTGTTAGATACAACTTCAAAACCTCTCATTTACCCGAACTGGGTCTGATGCAACATCAATTACTCT
>NW_018465638.1:0-543 GCF_002113885.1 Mizuhopecten yessoensis
ATCAGGTATCCACGATACATGTACAACAACAGGTACCTATGATATTATACAACACCAGATACCCATGTTATCTATAATACAACAGGTACCCATTATACCTGTACAATGACAAGTACCCAAGGGATCTGTACAACAAGTACACATGTACAACAACAGGAACCCACAATAACTATAATATAACAGGAACACATATTTGTACAACAACACGTTCCCATAATTCCTGTACATCAACAGATACCCATGATCCTGTACAACAACAGGTATCCATGCTATCTGTACAACAACAGGCATCCATGATTCCTGTACAGCAAAGGGTACACATACAAACCTGAACGCGAACAGATGACCTTGATACCAGCACCAGAACAGGTACCCATAATACTTGCAAAACAAAAGGTACGCATGAAACCTGTACAACAACAAGAACCCATGATACATGTCTAACAACTGGTACCCATGATATACCTGTACAGCAGCAGGTACCCATAGTACCTCTAAAACAACGGATACACACAATACCAGTACGTGAACAGATACCCGTGA
>NW_018465639.1:0-543 GCF_002113885.1 Mizuhopecten yessoensis
GAAGAAGTCGTTTGAAGATTTTACAACATTTGACCCCTGTGACCTCTAAAGTTGGTCAAGGTCATTCATTTGAATAAACTTGATAGTCCTTCATCCCAGCATGCTACAGGCCCAATATCAGTACCCTGGGCCTTTTGGTTATTGAGAAGAAGTCGTTTGAAGATTTTACGAAATTAGACCCCTGTGACCTTGAAAGTTGGTCAAGGTCATTCATTTGAACAAACTTGGTAGACCTTTATCCCAGCAAGCTACAGGCCTATTTTCAGTACCCTGGGCCTTTTGGTTATTGAGAAGAAGTTGTTTGAAGATTTTACGACTTATTTCAACCCCTGTGACCTTGAAAGTTGGTAGAGGTCTTTTATTTGAACAAACTTGGTAGCCCTTCATCCCAGCATGCTACAGGCCTAATTTCAGTACCCTGGGCTTTTTGGTTATTGAGAAGAAGTTGTTTGAAGATTTTACGACATATTTCAACCCCTGTGACCTTGAAAGTTGGTAGAGGTCATTTATTTGAACAAACTTGGTAGCCCTTCATCCCAGCAT
>NW_018465640.1:0-543 GCF_002113885.1 Mizuhopecten yessoensis
CACAATGTTATATAGAGACTATCACAATGTGTATAGAGACTATCAACATGTTATATAGAGACTATCACAATGTTATATAGAGACTTTCACAATGTTATATAGAGATTATCACAATGTTATATAGTGATTATCACAATGTGTATAGAGACTAGCACAATGTTTATAGAGATTATCACAATGTTTATAGAGACTATCACAATGTGTATAGAGACTATCACAATGTTTATAGAGACTATCACATTGTTTATAGAGACACAATCTTTATAGAGACTATCAAAATATTATATAGAGACTATCACAATGTTTATAGAGACACACTGTTATATAGAGACACAATGTTTTATGGAGACACAATGTTTTATAGAGATTGACATAGTGTTACATAGAGACTTACACAATGTTTTATAGAGACACAATGTTTTATAGAGACTGACGCAGTGTTATATAGAGACTAGCATAATGTTTTATAGAGACACAATGTTTTATAGAGACACAATATTTTATAGAGACTGACACAGTGTTATAAAGAGACTAGCACAATGT
>NW_018465641.1:0-543 GCF_002113885.1 Mizuhopecten yessoensis
CATTGTAAATCAAAGAGCGAAAAAAACAGCATTTCAGCAATAATCAAAGTAGCAGAGAAGTCACCAAACTGCTATTGTAGAAAGAACAATAACAAAGAAGAATCCATCCAAGACTATTCGTGATTTGACCGATCATCTAACTACCATGCGGACATTTCAAGATACAGTTGTGGGATCGCACAACGTTACACGATGTGCGGTGTGCGCACGATGTGTGCACGGTGTGTGAACGATGTGTGCACGATGGGCGAACGATAAAAAGCTGGACGATCATTGCTTGCGCACATAAGTGCGCACGATGGACGGACGTTGTGCGATAACAATCGTGGTTGGTGTAAATTGAGGAATGCCTCAGCAATTTATACGGTTTCATGTTTAAACATAAAAACTTGATGTTTACGTATGTTTCTATATTCTAGCAACATCTATATAAACTTATCACTCTGTCTATTCATTCTTATATTTAGAAATTGTGATTTCTGTGTTTTTAAACAAACAACAGGCAGAGACGTATAATACATGTATTATACGTCTCTGATACAG
>NW_018465642.1:0-543 GCF_002113885.1 Mizuhopecten yessoensis
GTTTCCATATCACTTTTGAGGGGAAATTGACATTTGTTATGTACCATTTCAGGAATTGCTGTAAATTGTATTTACATAACATAGACCAAATACCAGGTATAAATCCAAGTTGGTTATTACATGGGTCTTGAATGTACTGGTATAACCTTCGTAGAAATATCTGTTTAGAAAGAGTTTCTGACTTTAGGTGAATGAGAGTAGAAAGGAAGTTGAGCTTCCTTTTGTCGATTTCTGACGGCAGTCTAGGAAGACCTAACATAGATTCACACGTATCGGATCTGGTAAGCTTCCAGAAGCATTGAGTTCTTTTTGCAATTGTGTGCTGTAGGACGTTAGGAAATAGACATGCCGGGCCATATCTTCCATAGTTTTAAGAATAATTTGTTAATATTTAAGAGAAATATTTATTAGGGGAGGAGGGTCTGCTGGTATAAATCGTGNTCCTGCCCTCTTAGGGGGCTGAGTTAGGGGCCGAAAAGGGGGGGGGATTTAGGGAACTTTCAAAAATCTTCTTCTCCAGTTCTAGAAATGCTAGAATCAAAT
>NW_018465643.1:0-543 GCF_002113885.1 Mizuhopecten yessoensis
TCAGTCTTGACATACGCGTAGCGGTACTGCTAATCAGTGATGACATATATGAAGCGGTATAGTACGTCAGTGATGACACACATGTAGCGGTATAGTATGTCAGTGATGACAAACATGTAGCGGTAAAGTACATCAGTGATGATAAACATGTAGCGGTAAAGTACATCAGTCATGACACACGTGTAGCGGTATAGTACGTCAGTGATAGCACACGTGTAACGGTAAAGTACGTCAGTGATGGCACAAATGTAGCGGTATAGTACGTCAGTCCTGACACACATGTAGCGGTATAGTACGTCAGTGATAACACACGTGTAACGGTAAAGTACGTCAGTAATGGCACAAATGTAGCGGTATAGTACATTAGTGATGACACACATGTAGCGGTATAGTACATCAGTCATGATACACATGTAGCGTTATAGTACATCAGTGATGACACACATGTAGCGGTATAGTACACCAGTGATGACACACATGTAGCGGATAGTACGTCATTGATGACACACATGTAGAGGTATAGTATACAGTGATGACACACAT
>NW_018465644.1:0-543 GCF_002113885.1 Mizuhopecten yessoensis
TTATAGGAATGTCATCATCCAGTTCTGGCGATTCAGCGATCATTGAACTGGAAGTTGGAACCAGATGACGTCTGTTTCTGCGAATCATGCCCTTTGAAGTTTGAACGTGATATGAACGTGGAGTTAATGCAGGCTTAACTACTTCTCCCCGAGTCGCGAAATCTTTGATGCACACGCGATCTCCCGATTTCAGCACAGTTTCATCCTTAACACGATGACGTTTGTCATAGTTGATTTTCTGCTTTTCAGACTGAACCGATTCCTTAGACTGGACATCCTCCAAGTAAGGCCAACTGGGTACAAGTTGGTTTGGTCCAATGGGCAGTTTCGTTTTGATACGGCGCCCTATACAGAGTTCCGCGGGACTATAGCCATTCTGTAGCGGTGTTGCGCGATAAGACATTAATGCAACGTAAGGGTCTGCATTTTTCCGTAACAGTTTCTTTACCGTCTGCACCGCTCGTTCCGCTTCCCCATTGCTCTGAGGAAACTTCGGACTACTGGTTACATGTTCAAACCCGAAGTCACGCGCGAATTGTTTGA
>NW_018465645.1:0-543 GCF_002113885.1 Mizuhopecten yessoensis
AGATATCTGTTGTTTACTGTAGAGTTGGGGCCTAGTAGAAGTGTTTAGATATCTAGTGTTTACTGTAGAGTTGGGGTCTAGTAGAAGTGTTCAGATAGCTAGTGGTAACTGTAGAGTTGGGGTCTAGTAGAAGTGTTCAGGTCTCTGTTGTTAACTGCAGAGTTGGGGCCTAGTAAATGTGTTCAGATATCTGAACACATTTACTAGGCCCCAACTCTTCAGTAAACAACAGATATCTAGTGTTTACTGTAGAGTTGGGGGCTAGTAGAAGTGTTCAGATATCCGTTGTTAACTGTAGAGTTTGGGCCTAGTAGACGTGTTTAGATATCTAGTGTTTACTGTAGAGTTGCGGTCTAGTAGAAGTGTTCAGATAGCTAGTGGTAACTGTAGAGTTGGGGGCTAGTAGAAGTGTTCAGATATCCGTTGTTAACTGTAGAGTTGGGGCCTAGTAGATGTGTTCAGATATCTAGTGTTGACTGTAGAGTTGGGGCCTATTAAATGTGTTCAGATATCTGTTGTTAACTGTAGAGTTGGGGCCTAGTA
>NW_018465646.1:0-543 GCF_002113885.1 Mizuhopecten yessoensis
GTAGTGTTTTTATCTAGCACCTGATTCTCTGCCTTAGATACTGGATGTTTGACAAATGATGTAGTGTTTTTATCTAGCACCTGTTTCTCTGCCTTAGATGTTTCGAATATGGAGGTTCAAGAAGTGTCATCATTTTCTCTTACACACACCTTTCAATACTCTTATTTAAACATCACTGTTGGATCATGTCATCAAATTTTCTGACTTTGCAAAGGAAAATATGGTAGCCATATTATTTAGTATCACATCATCAGTTTTGGCACAATAAGATGATCACATGGTTTTATTTGGTTTATCGTTACATTTACAGAGGGAAAGAGATCAATAATGAATCAATCAGTATAAAATAGAGAAAACTCAACCCTCAGGAAGTTATTTTTGGTGTTCAGAACTTGTGCTGAATGCTGAACCTCAAAATCTTAATCTGAGCTAAAGCTAAACATATGTTCTCTATGCCACACAAGTGCTAGATTCTTAATCTAAGCTAAAGCTAAACAAATGTTCTCTACGCCACACAAGTGCTAGATTGTTAATCTTAGCTAA
>NW_018465647.1:0-543 GCF_002113885.1 Mizuhopecten yessoensis
ACGCCACAGTACTAATAGTATGTAATGTAGACATGGATACACTGATGCTACAATAATAACAGTGTGTAATGTAGTAATGGATACACTGACACCACAGTACGAACAGTGTGTGATGTAGACATGGATACACTGATGCTACAATAATAACAGTGTGTAATGTAGACATGAATACACTGATGCTACAATAATAACAGTGTGTAATGGAGACATGGATACACTGCCACCACAGTAATTATAGTGTGTAATGTAGTCATGGATACACTTATACCACTGTTCTAATAGTGTGTAATGTAATCACCACCGTACTAACGGTGGGTAATGTAGTCATGGATAGTGTAATGTAATCATGGATACTCAGAAACCACATTACTGATAGTTTGTAATGTAGTCATGGATACAATGACACTACAGTACTAATAGTGTGTAATGTAGACATGGATACACTGACACCACCGTACTAACGGTGTGTAATGTAGTCATGGATACACTTATACCACTGTTCTAATAGTGTGTAATGTAGACATGGATACACTGACACTACAG
>NW_018465648.1:0-543 GCF_002113885.1 Mizuhopecten yessoensis
CACAAAGCCCTGACGTACATGTAATATATCCATCACAAAGACCTGACGTACGCGAGCAACGCGACACATAGATAATAATAAGTTATGGTCAGAAGTATTTCCACCTGCTTACCGAATAAAAGACTAATTAATATTGAAAGTAAGTAAACTTGTTACGTTTTTTTTTAGTATTAATATTAATAAGAATATATGTTTTCTTTATCGATCATAAAAATGTAGGTATCTATACTGACTTTTCTACAGGTAAATCTTACCTGTCTGAATCCTGGTACTGGAGAAACAATGACAGTCTGGCACACCCTAAGGGGTGTGTACTGCGGAGGGTATAGGGGTCTGATGTCATAGGGACTGAGATCACAGTCAAACTTCAATATATCTACAATATGTATTTTTCCGTTTCTACATGTACGTTTGTACCTAACCAGGCGTGGATCAAGGAGGGTGTATGCTTAGGGCGATAGCTGTCTGATCAGGGTCCAGGGGCAATTAGTCATGGTACAGTAGAGCAAAGTAAAAGGGTGTGGGTGGGGGGAGGGGGTTATT
>NW_018465649.1:0-543 GCF_002113885.1 Mizuhopecten yessoensis
CGGAGTAAGTTGTAATACCTGACAGATACGTAGTGAGCTGTCACTACGGAGTATACAGTAATACCTGACAGATACGTAGTGGGCTGTTACTCCGTGGTAAGTAGTAATACCTGAGAGATACATAGTGAGCTGTCACTCCAAAGTAAGTAGTAATACCTGAAAGATACGTAGTGAGCTGTTACTCTGGAGTAAGTAGTAATACCTGACAGATACGTAGTGAGCTCTCATTCCGGAGTAAATAGTAATACCTGAGAGATACGTAGTGAGCTGTCACTCCGGAGTAAATAGTAATACCTGACAGATACGTAGTGGGCTGTTACTTCGTGGTAAGTAGTAATACCTGACAGATACGTAGTGAGCTGTTACTGAGGAGTAAGTAGTAATACCTGACAGATACGTAGTGAGCTCTCATTCCGGAGTAAATAGTAATACCTGAGAGATACGTAGCGAGCTGTCACTCCGGAGTAAGTAGTAACACCTGACAGATACGTGGTGAGTTGTTACTGAGGAGTAATTAGTAATACCTGACAGATACGTAGTGAG
>NW_018465650.1:0-543 GCF_002113885.1 Mizuhopecten yessoensis
CTACTAGACACCCCAATAGTACCCCGGAGTTTATACTCTGTCTACTAGACACCCTAATAGTACCCCGGAGTATATACTCTGTCTACTAGACACCCCAATAGTACCCCGGAGTATATACTCTGTCCACTAGACACCCCAATAGTACCCCGGAGTTTATACTCTGCCCCCTAGACACCCTAATAGTACCCCGGAGTATATACTCTGTCTACTAGACACCCCAATAGTACCCCGGAGTATATACTCTGTCCACTAGACACCCCAATAGTACCTCAGAGTATATACTCTGTCTACTAGACACCCCAATAGTACCTCTGAGTATATACTCTGTCTACTAGACACCCCAATAGTACCTCTGAGTATATACTCTGTCTACTAGACACCCCAATAGTACCCCGGAGTATATACTCTGTCTACAAGACAACCCATTAGTACCTCGGAGTATATACTCTTGTCTACTAGACACCCCAATAGTACCCCGAAGTTTATACTCTGTCTACAAGACACCCCAATAGTACCTCGGAGTATATACTCTGTCCACTAGAC
>NW_018465651.1:0-543 GCF_002113885.1 Mizuhopecten yessoensis
CTGATCCGAGAGTGACCTGTACGTACAAACTCAAGATTGTATCTGTTCCGAGCGTTACCTGTTCGTCCAAACAGATGATCCGAGCGTGAGCTGTACGTACAAACCTACATTACCATAGTATCTGATCCGAGCGTGACCTGTACGGACAAACTTACCATTGTATCTGATCCGAGCGTGACCTGTACTTACAAACTTACCGTTTTATCTGATCCTAGCTGACCTGTATGTACAAACTCACCATTGTATCTAATCCGAGCGTGACCTGTACGTAAAAACAGATGATCCGAGCGTGAACTGTACGTACAGACTCACAATTGTATCTCATCAGAGTGTGACCTGTACGTACAAACTCACCATTGTATCTGATCCGAGCGTGACCTGTACGTACAAACGTACAGCTGTATCTGATCTGAGCGCGACCTGTACGTACAAACTCAATATTGTATCTGATCCGAGCAGACCTGTCAGTACAAACAGATGATCCGGGGCGTGACCTGAACGTACAAACTTACCATTGTATCTGATCCAAACGTGACCTGAACG
>NW_018465652.1:0-196 GCF_002113885.1 Mizuhopecten yessoensis
CACACAACCACAATATATACTATACCGTCAACACACAACGACAATTTTTACTATACTGTCAACACACAACGACAATATAAACTATACTGTCAACACACAGCAAAAATATATACTATACCGTCAACACACAACGATGATATATACTATACCGTCAACACACAACGACAATATATACTATACCGTCAACACACAACGA
>NW_018465652.1:269-543 GCF_002113885.1 Mizuhopecten yessoensis
ATATATACTATACTGTCAACACACAACGATGATATATACTATACTGTCAACACACAACGACAATATATACTATACTGTCAACACACAACGATGATATATACTATACTGTCAACACACAACGATGATATATACTATACCGTCAACACACAACGATGATATATACAATATCGTCAACACACAACGATGATATATACTCTACCGTCAACACACAACGATGATATATACAATGCCGTCAACACACAACGACAATATATACTATACTGTCAACACACAA
>NW_018465653.1:0-543 GCF_002113885.1 Mizuhopecten yessoensis
GTCAGGTATTACTATTTTCTCCGGAGTAACAGCTCACTACGTATCCGTCAGGTTTTGCAACTTACTCATGAGTAACAGCTCACTTCGTATCTGTCAGGTATTTCTACTTACCACGAAGTGACAGCTCACTACGTATCTGTCAGGTATTACTACCTACTCATGAGTCATAGCTCACTACGTATCTGTCAGGGATTACTGCTTACTCCGGAGTGACAGCTCACTACGTATCTGTCAGGTATTACTACTACCTCTGGAGTCACAGCTCACTACGTATCTACTTACTCATGAGTCACAGCTCACTACGTATCTGTAAGGTATTACTACTTACTCATGAGTAGCAGCTCACTACGTATCTGTCAGGTATTACTACTTCCTCATGAGTAGCAGCTCACTACGTATCTGTCAGGTATTACTACTTACTCCGGAGTGACAGCTCACTACGTATCTGTCAGGTATTACTACTACCTCTGGAGTCACAGCTCACTACGTATCTGTCATGTATTACTACTTACTCATGAGTCACAGCTCACTACGTATCTGTCA
>NW_018465654.1:0-543 GCF_002113885.1 Mizuhopecten yessoensis
TTTTAAATTCTTTTTAAATATCAAACAATAAATAACATCATTCTGAATGCACTACAAACATATTGATGTCCAAATATAATGGTAAGTTAACATTTCGATACATGGATATGATATCTCTTTAGGATTAACTATCTATATGAATCGATATATATAAAAAGGATACTGGTTCATCACGTAAAGTGATAAAAGTACACACACCATGAACGTACGTGACATTTACAGTCAACAGTGAGGTTATTCGAGCGGAGAAAGTTGCAGAAGATATAGACGGTGCTGGTGAAGATGTTGCTGATGCTGGTTGCAGGACGCGATACACTAAATCAAAGTACTGAGAGTACTTCAATACTGATCATGCAGAGGAGTCCTCAACTACACAAAGGTAATAAGGCGAACGGTCAAGACAGGTGTCATGATATTTTACACATTACATCAATGGTAAAATACATTATTCAAACCCTCTCGAGCGTTGCGGAGATGGATTAATCTGATTTTGAAATGGAAAATAAACTATGTCTATAATATAATATCATTTTAATGTCATAT
>NW_018465655.1:0-543 GCF_002113885.1 Mizuhopecten yessoensis
TTGTTGCTTCTATAGGTCCATAATATTGAAGCACATTATGAGTCTTTATCACCGATATGTTCAAATCAATATGTAAAGTAGGTGACTATGTGAGTATTTTGGATACGGAAATGTATACATATGTGCGTGTGGGTATATGTATCTGGGATGTAGTCATATGTTTGTGAATATATGTGTGTATGCGCGTATATACATAGGCGTCTGTTTGTTGGTATGCATTGTATGTGTATGGATGTGCATATATATGTATATGCAAAGGTCTGGATATATGCGTGGCTATCTACATATATGTATGCATTGCTGTGTCTAATTACGAAATAGTTCATTTGTACAACATGTTATCATGCATATATATATATATATATATATATATATCAGTATCTTCATATACATGCATGCACCTGTCCATCCTGTCATAATTTAAATATATGAATTCATGTACATGTACCTCATGTTACACATTCTCATGTGTCTGAGTGTTGGAAATAAAATCTGAATCTCCCTACTGTTTTCCAATGACATGTGTTACAACAGGTGAGCACG
>NW_018465656.1:0-543 GCF_002113885.1 Mizuhopecten yessoensis
TACTGATATTGGGCCTGTAGCATGCTGGGATGAAGGGCTAACAAGCTTGTTCAAATGAATGACTTTGACCAACTTTCAAGGTCACTGGGGTAAGATGTCTTAAAATCTTCAACCGACCTCTTAATAGCCAAAAGGCCAATGGTACTGATATTGGGACTGTAGCATGCTGGGATGAAGGACTACCAAGTTTGTACAAATGAATGACCTTGGCCTACTTTCAATATCACAGGGGTCAAATTAGTTAAAATCTTCAAACGACTTCTTCTCAATATCCAAAAGGCATATGATGATGATATTTGGCCAGTGACATGCTGGGATGAAGGGCTAACAAGTTTGATCAAATGAATCACCTTGACCCACTTCAAAGGTCACAGGGGTCAAATGTCTTAAAATCTTCGAACAACTTCTTCTCAAAAACCAAAAGGCCCCGGGTACTGATATTGGGCCTGTAGCATGCTGGGATGTAGGGCTAACAGGTTTGTTCAAATGAATGACCTAGACCAACTTTCAAGGTCACTGGGGTAAGATGTCTTAAAATCTTCA
>NW_018465657.1:0-543 GCF_002113885.1 Mizuhopecten yessoensis
AGGTCGGTGATATTCAAAACATCGTCACAACCTTCCTGTTTTTTTAGGCTTAGTAGTTATACAGAATTTTAATTTCATGATAATGAGTCACAAATAAGCGTTGAGATCAACTCCTGCCCACTTAGTCTATTTATAGATATATATTTACTAAAGTAAACATTGTCTGTAGTCCATCATACAATTCTTCCTACTTTTGATTGAACTGTTTTGATATAAGAGAATTCATAAAATATGATTATATACTTAAGTCTTTATGATGACTCCGGACACGAGAACTTCAGTACATGATATTGAGTACATTCCATATTAACAAGCTGAATACCATGGTTGCTATATAAGCACGTGACAGCCATTCCAGTGACGTACACTGACAAACACAAAAGCTGTGTTGCTATTACACCATAAATATGGTTCTGGTTGAATACGTGTATGCACATGTACAGCCAACACACACTTAACTGAACAAAGACACACTAAAGCAAATAAGACTTTTGGTAGGCAGACTTCATTCAAAAAGTTACCTTTTTCTTATTTTTATCAAGG
>NW_018465658.1:0-543 GCF_002113885.1 Mizuhopecten yessoensis
ATAACGTAACCATTAATGTAATACGATATCCAGTGTGTAAATAGCCAGGGTGAGGTACTAACAAGGAAACCATTAATGTAGTACGATATCCAGTGTGTTAATAGCTAGGGTTAGGTACTAACAATGTTACCATTAATGAAGTACGATATCCAGTGTGTTAATAGCTAGGGTGAGGTACTAAGAATGTTACCATTACTGTAGTACGATAACTAGTGTGTTAATAGCTAGGGTGAAGTACTAAAACCGTAACCATTACTGTAGTACGATATCCAGTGTGTTAATAGCTAGGGTGAGGTACTAACAATGTTACCATTAATGAAGTACGATATCCAGTGTGTTAATAGCTAGATAACCAGTGTGTTAATAACTAGGGTGAAGTACTAATAATGTAACCATTAATGCAATACGATATCCAGTCTGTTAATAGCTAGGGTTAAGTACTAATAATGTAACCATTGATGTAGTACGATATCCAGTCTGTTAATAGCTAGGGTGAAATACTAATAATGTAACCATTATTGTAGTAAGATATCCAGTGTGTTA
>NW_018465659.1:0-543 GCF_002113885.1 Mizuhopecten yessoensis
AGTTCTTGGATCCGCTCCTGAAGATATATTTTTGTTAAAAATCCTACTAAACAAATGTTCATGTCGGTATTTTAAACTATTCAATAAATGTCATATCATCACCACCATTACTACAAAAATAATAAAAAATAATAATAAATGTCATCAAAGAATAGTATCGTATATGATACACATACATGTTTACCTTATAAGCATCGTCAGTTTTCGGTCCAGGTTACTAGCCTAAGGTAAAAACGCATGTAAAATACAGTTACACGCTGTTGAAATATACTTTAATGCTTTCAACAACAGTTTTTCTTCCAACACTGGAGACAAGAAGAAACGCACCGGTACACCATACTACATTCACAGGTAACACCTCTGAGGTAATTAAATACCGTTTAATTCATAGGTAAGTTATTAAGGTATGTAACTGTGTATAACTATCTCTCAGCTAAAAGTCTTTATTTGTCGATTGATGAATTTACCCATACAACATAATTATTTTATTGGTTGCTCTCATTCCTTACACCGTTTTGCAGATAATATATATGTTAAGTGGGC
>NW_018465660.1:0-543 GCF_002113885.1 Mizuhopecten yessoensis
CCTCTGTGTTGACATCAGTATTGTCCAGCAGTTGTTTTAACATTTTTTTCCCTCTGTGTTGACATTAGTATTGTCCAGCGGTTGTTTAAACTTTTATTTACCTCTGTGTTAACACAAATAGTATCTAGCGGTTGTTTTAACATTTATTTTCCTCTGTGTTGACATCAGTATTGTCCAGCGGTTGTTTAAACCTTTATTTTCCTCTGTGTTGACATCAGTATTGCCCAGCGGTTGTTTTAACCTTTATTTTCGTCTGTGTTGACACCAGTATTGTCCAGCGGTTGTTTAAACCTTTATTTAGCTCTGTGTTGACATCAGTATTGTCCAGCAGTTGTTTTAACCTTTATTTTCCTCTGTGTTGACATCAGTATTGNTATTGCCCAATGGTTGTTTTGACCTTTATTTAGCTCTGTGTTGACATCAGGATTGTCCAATGGTTGTTTTGACCTTTATTTTCCTCTGTGTTGATATCAGTATTGTCCAGCAGTTGTTTTAACATTAATTTTCCTCTGTGTTGACATCAGTATTGTCCAGCGGTTGTTT
>NW_018465661.1:0-543 GCF_002113885.1 Mizuhopecten yessoensis
TGGTCGAGATAGTTATAGGTAACTGATTGTCTGGGGGAGTTAGTTGTATGTAACTGATTGTTTGGAGGAGATAGTTATAGGTAACTGATTGTCTGGGGGATTTAGTTATTGGGTAACTGATTGTCTGGGGGAGATAGTTATAGGTTACTGATTGTCTGGGGGAGATAGTTATATGTAACTGATTGTCTGGTGGAGATAGTTATAGGTAACTGATTGTCTAGGGAGATAGTTATAGGTAACTGATTGTTTGGTGGAGATAGTAATATGTGACTGATTGTCTGGGGGAGTTAGTTATAGGTAACTGATTGTTTGGGGGAGTTAGTTATTGGGTAACTGATTGTTGTGGAGATAGTTATAGGTAACTGATTGTCTGGGGAGATAGTAATAGGTAACTGATTGTCTGGTGGAGTTAGTAATATGTGACTGATTGTCTGGGGGAGTTAGTTAATGGGTAACTGATTGTCTGGTGGAGATAGTTATATGTAACTGACTGTCTGAGGGAGATAGTTATAGGTAACTGATTGTCTGGGGGAGATAGTTATA
>NW_018465662.1:0-543 GCF_002113885.1 Mizuhopecten yessoensis
AAAACATCAAGTAGTATAACAATTGAAACTTCAATGACAGCGAACATCACAATGAATCTAATGATATAATGTTTATAACATGGTTTTTTTCAACTGAATGAGAAGAAATGTAAGGCCAAATATCCTCACAAACAACGCTTAAGTGAAATCAGTTTGCAACTTAGCAGTTCGAAAACTTTGCAACACGTCTGGAGAAAGACCTTCCTTGTGACGCTGTATTCGCTGTAATTCACTCGTGTAAAAAGTCCATTTATTCTGTTTGTTTTTACATAATTACTGCTATACATACCGTAGAAGCACCTTCCTTTTTGTCATCGCCGCTGACAACATGCCCCATTCTCTGCGGCTTTGGCCACATGCTTGGCCACAAGTCACCGAAATCGGGATACAGAGCCTTATTTATGAATCAGTAGTAGGTAAACGTTGCAGAAGTGTATGCATGTTGTTCATTGTCAATGCTGCTTAAACAACATGCCATACATTAAGTCAACACTCGCATGCATTTTCGTCCTTTCCGCTTCGCGTTGCGAATGATGTCTAGGC
>NW_018465663.1:0-543 GCF_002113885.1 Mizuhopecten yessoensis
GAAGTGTGTATGGAGAGTGAACTATATTGTCACTGTAGTGAAGTGATTGTGGAGAGTAAACTCTATTGTCACTGTAGCGAAGTGTTTATGGAGAGTGAACTCTATTGTCACTGAAGTGAAGGGTTTGTGGAGAGTAAACTCTATTGTCACCGTAGCGAAGTGTTTATGGAGAGTGAACTCTATTGTCACAGAAGTGAAGTGTTTGTGGAGAGTAAACTCTATTGTCACTGTAGCGAAGTGTTTATGGAGAGTGAACTCTATTGTCACAGAAGTGAAGTGTTTGTGGAGAGTAAACTCTATTGTCATTGTATTTAAGTGTGTATAGAGAGTGAACTCTATTGTAACTGTAGTGAAGTGTTTGTGGAGAGTGAACTATATTGTCACTGTTGTGAAGTGTTTATGGAGAGTGAACTCTATTGTCATTGTAGTGAAGGGTTTGTGGAGAGTGAACTCTATTGTCACTGTAGTGAGTGAAGAGTGTATGGAGAGTGAACTCTATGTCACTGTAGTGAAGTGTGTTTGAAGAGTGAACTCTATTGTCAC
>NW_018465664.1:0-543 GCF_002113885.1 Mizuhopecten yessoensis
AATGCTATTCTCGATAAAGGGGAATTCCCATCAAGTTGGTCGAAACGTATAATTTTTCCATTATTCAAAAAAGACGACCCCAACGATACGAACAATTATAGAGGAATAACGTTGGTTAGTTGCTTGTCCAAATTATTTACAAGTGTTTTAAACAATAGATTACTAAAATGGTCGGAGCAATTTGATATTATCACTGATGCCCAATTCGGCTTTAAACCTGGTCATGGCACCAACGACGCCATATTTGTCTTGTATGGAATAATAAAAAAGTGCTTGCTAAAAGACGCAAGCTCTACTGCAGTTTTGTTGACTATCGCAAGGCGTTTGATAGTGTGAATAGAAATAAGTTGTTTTTGAAGCTATGTAAAAGTGATATAAGAGGTAAATTTTTGAATATTTTGAAGTCCCTTTATGAAGGGTTAACGTCATGTGTTAGATACAAATCTGAACTATCTGATTTTTTTTGCATGCACGCAAGGCTTGATGCAGGGTGAGGGCTTATCTCCCTTCCTTTACTCTTTGTATGTAAACGATTTGGAGAAT
>NW_018465665.1:0-543 GCF_002113885.1 Mizuhopecten yessoensis
CAAGTAGGACTGTTCTGTCTGATGGGTACACATAGAACTGTTCTGAATGATTGGTACAAGTAGGACTGTTTAAGGGATACAAGTAAGACTGTTTAAGGGGTACAAGTAGAACTGTTTAAGGGGTACAAGTAGGACTGTTTAAGGGGTACAAGTAGGATTGTTTAAGGGGTACAAGTAGAACTGTTTAAGAGGTGCAAGTAGGACTGTTTAAGGGGTACAAGTAGAACTGTTTAAGGGGTACAAGTAGAACTGTTCTATCTGAGGGGTTTCCAGCAGGACTGTTTTGTCTGAGGTGCCCAAGTAGGACTGTTTTGTCTGATGGATAAAAGTAGAACTGTTCTGTCTGATGGGTACAAGTAGAACTGTTCTGTCTGATGGGTACAAATAGGACTGTCCTGTCTGATGGGTACAAGTACTACTGTTCTGTCTGATGGGTACAAGTAGAACTGTTCTGTCTGANATAAAAGTAGGACTGTTCTGTCTCATGGGTACAAGTATAACTGTTCTGTCTGATGGGTACAAATAGGACTGTCCTGTCTGATG
>NW_018465666.1:0-543 GCF_002113885.1 Mizuhopecten yessoensis
CTGCACACTCTATTTTAAGAATGGTGTCCAATGGTTTAATCTCTCCGTGACTCAGGTACTGATTATAAAATCTCATAGACACTGTAGATCCAGAATCAAGAAGAGCTCTGACTAAATGGCCTTCCATCATAACAGAAACCTCTGTCGGTGGTCCAAGTAAATCTGGAGGCTGATGAGTGGTGTTATGGTTCCCTCGTATCTTCTGGCCTATCGTCTGCCCCTTGACGATGGCCTCTGTCCGTTTAAAGGTTTCCTCATATGATCAAGTCTTACCCTGCAGCCAAGGGCTATATGTCCGATTTGACCACATCGGTAACAAACGGGTTCCGGACTATCATCATGAGTAGGAGGTACTGACGGGTTAGCATACTGCTGGGTTCTATCAACAGATGATGGTTGTTGGTAGTTCCGAGTAGATTGGCTATCTCTCTGCCATCCATGGGACTGGTTAGGCTGTCCGTTCTTCTGTTGATCCCACTCTTTCTGCCTTTTCGGGTTCTGCTGACTGTCCTTCAGAACTTTCACATCTGCTGCGAGTTGTTT
>NW_018465667.1:0-543 GCF_002113885.1 Mizuhopecten yessoensis
AAGCGCATAATAAGCCGACCATAGAAAACTACTTTTAACTATTTTTACCTTCCGCCCTTCATTAACTCCATATACATCAGAGCAAACGACCTGAGTGATGTTTAGAAAAGAAATAGATTAAGTACATAAAAGACGTTATTTCCACGACAAAGGCAGTTTAGAGTGCTATTCTAATTGCATCGATGGGAATTAAAACCCCAAAATAGTAAACAAATATGTAATAATCAGCGTGTCAAAGTCTCATTTTAGCAAATTAACGTAAACAATTCATTGATATGACAGGTGTTATTTGTTATAGGGATAATCAACTGACATAAACCATAAAGGCGATTAAAACGTCCAACCATCCATTAAATCGTATCTATATAGCTGAATTCACATCAGAGGAATGATCTGAATAATGCCTTGAATAGAAAAAGGTTTATTACGCATGATGTAGGTACAATGTATATGGTTGTTAAAAAAGACCAATTTTGATTGGTTACCGTCCATAACGGTTACGTTTTGAAAACAGGATACGACTCCAGTTTAAAAATATCACCA
>NW_018465668.1:0-543 GCF_002113885.1 Mizuhopecten yessoensis
ATGTCACCCGTTATAACGATACAAAAACATGCCAAAGGGGGAAAATGCCTTATGTCAACCGTTATAACGATACAAAATACAGCAAAGGAGGAAAGTGCCCTATGTCACCCGTTAAAACGATAAAAAACGCAGTAAAGAGGGAAAAGTGCCCTATGTCTCCGGTTATAACGATACAAAACACAGCAAAGGGGGAAAAGTGCCCTATGTCACTCGTTATAACAATTCAAAATACAGCAAAAGGGGAAAAGTGCACTATGTCAACGGTTATAATGATAAAGAATATAGCAAATGTGGAGAGTGACCTATGTCACCCGTTATAACGATACAAAATATAGCGAAGGGGGAGAAGTGCCCTATGTCAACCGTTATAATGATACAGAATATAGCAAATGGGGAATGTCCCCTACGTCACCCGTTATAACGATACAAAACACAGCAAAGGTGGGAAAAGTGCCCTTTGTCAACCGTTATAATGATACAAAATATAGCAAAGCGGGAAAAGTGCCCTATGTCACCCGTTATAACGATACAAAACACAGCAAA
>NW_018465669.1:0-543 GCF_002113885.1 Mizuhopecten yessoensis
TACAGGTGTCTGTTACGCCCGTCTATACAGGTGTCTGCTACGCCCATCTATACAGGTGTCTATTACGCCCATCAATAAAGGTGTATGTTGCGCCCGTCTATACAAGTGTCTGTTACGCCCGTCTATACAGGTGTATGTTGCGCCCACCTATACAGGTGTCTGTTACGCCCGTCTATACATGTGTATGTTACGCCCGTCTATGCAGGTGTATGTTGCGACCGTCTTTACATGTGTATGTTACGCCCATCTATACAGGTGTCTGTTACGCTCGTCTATACAGGTGTATGTTGCGCCAGCCTATACAGGTGTCTGTTACGCCCGTCTATACAGGTGTCTGTTACGCCCATCTATACATGTGTCTGTTACGCCCGTCTATACAGGTGTATGTTGCGCCCGNCTATACAGGTGTCTGTTACGCCCGTCTATACAGGTGTCTGTTACGCCCGTCTATACAGGTTGATGTTGCGCCCGTCTATAAAAGTGTCTGTTACGCCCGTTTATACAGGTGTCTGTTACGCCCATCTATACATGTGTCTGTTACGC
>NW_018465670.1:0-543 GCF_002113885.1 Mizuhopecten yessoensis
GTCTCCGACCTCGCTATGCTGATAGCGGAAATGAAAGTGCGCAGGGCTTTACACAAATCACGGTATTGGAGCGTACACATAAATGATGTTTTTAATGAGTACACGCGAAAACAATACACAATCTTTCTCTTCACGCAGGTTTTCACCCTTTCAACTGATCCAAGTATCCCCTCGGTGGAGCCGGGTCCTTCGTTGGATTGCTCAGTTGATTTCGACATTCCGAAATGGGTATGAGTTAATCAGGAAACATATCAACATTTATAGACCCCAATGACACTTGACATCTCCTCAACACGACGTACTCAATAATAATTATCGTATTGTTCCTATAATCCCTCAATTAATTATCAGTGTCACTGCCATACAAGCTCCTGTAAAAACATAAATCGACGAACCAGTCCTAGGTTGTGATTTTTACTGTGGAGCTTATTTACGCATGACCGCACACAGTGACCAATTTACCGGTTAGAATTTGTCGGCAGCTTTGGTGTAAATAATGTGCCATTCAAATTGTTTACGGGCTCGCAGTGAGTACTAATTGTT
>NW_018465671.1:0-543 GCF_002113885.1 Mizuhopecten yessoensis
ACGTACAAACATAATATCATACTATAGTAATATATATACGTACACTGATGATGTCATACTATAGTAATGTATATACGTAAAAACACAATATCATACTATAGAAATATATATACGTACAAATACAATATCATAATATAGTAATATATATACGTACAAATATAATATCATACTATAGTAATATATATACTTACAAACACAATATAATACTATAGTAATATATATAGGTACAGACACAATAGCATACTATAGTAATATATATACGTACAAATACAATATTATACTATATTGATATATATATGTACAAACACAATATCATAATACAGTAATATAAATACGTACAAATATAATATCATACTATAGTAATATATATACGTACACACATGATATCATACTATAGNGTACAAACACAATATCATAATACAGTAATATAAATACGTACAAATATAATATCATACTATAGTAATATATATACGTACACACATGATATCATACTATAGTAATATATATATACGTACAAACACAATATCATACTATAGTAATATA
>NW_018465672.1:0-543 GCF_002113885.1 Mizuhopecten yessoensis
CTCTAGACAATCTTGCTAAAAACTATCACATAATCGCTGCTTATATAATTCACTAGAATGATAAATACTATCAGTCACAAACTTGTATCCAAGGCCGACTCTTGAAAGATCATGTTTTAAGTTAAGGATCCAGGGGTCTTTATTTTCAACCATATCATCATAACAAGCTTTCAGCACACAGTTATCAGAACGTTGAAATTTAATCCAATACTTAAATTTTTTAACTTTTCTTAAAAGCTCTAAATGAGATCTTCCAAATTCAATATAAAGAAATGCAGTGTTTGAAGATTTTCTTAATCCTAATAATGATTTCAAAGATCCAATATGCAATTTTTCTATTTCGGGTGCTTTATGAAATCCCCAAATTTCTGAACCGTACATTAAAATACTATTGACAAACGTGTCAAAAACAGCAAGACGAGATTCTATATTAAAATAATTCTTTTTACATACGTTATTAATGGCAAATAGTGCTTTTCGACCTTGTACTGCAAGGGATTTTTTTGTGTTTTTGTAAATTTTCCATTATAATTTAAAGTGAGA
>NW_018465673.1:0-543 GCF_002113885.1 Mizuhopecten yessoensis
TGATTGACCTAGACTCTGTTCGTCACACGGTGATTGACCAAGACTTTGTTTGTCACACGGTGATTGACCTAGACTCAGTTTGCACTCGGTGATTGACCTAGACTCTGTTCGTCACACGGTGATTGACCTAGACNACTCTGGTTGTCACACATTGATTGACCTAGACTCTGTTCGTCACACGGTGATTGACCTAGACTATATTCGTCACATCGTGATTGACCTAGACTCTGTTCGTCACACGGTGATTGACTTAGACTCTATTCATCACACGGTGATTGACCTAGGCTCTGTTCGTCACACGGTGATTCGCCTAGATTCTGTTAGTCACACGGTGATTGACCTAGACTCTGTTCGTCACACGGTGATTGACATATACTCTGTTCGTCACACGGTGATTGACCTAGGCTCTGTTCGTCACAGGGTGATTGACATTAACTCTGTTTTAAAGATGGCGATTGACCTAGACTCTGTTCGTCACTCCGTGATTGACTTAGACTCTGTTCGTCACACCGTGATTGACCTAGGCTCTGTTCGTCACACGTG
>NW_018465674.1:0-543 GCF_002113885.1 Mizuhopecten yessoensis
ATACCTTTATAAGTGTGAGGATGATACCAATATAAGTGTGAGGGTAATACTCATATAAGTGTGAGGGTGATACCAATATAGGTGTGATAGTGATACCTATATAAGTGGGAGGGTGATACCAATATAAGTGTGAGGGTAATACCTATATAAGTGTGAGGGTGATACATATATAAATGTGAGGGTGATACTAATATAAGTGTGGGGGTGGTACCTATATAAATATGGGGTGATGCATATATAAGTGTGGGGTTGATAGCTACATAAGTGTGAGGGTGATACCTATATAAGTGTGAGGGTGATACCTATATAAGTGTGAGGGTGATACCTATATTCGTGTAAGGTTGATACCAATATAAGTGTGAGTGTGATACCTATATAAGTGTGAGGGTGATACCAATATCTATATAAGTGTGAGGGTGATACCTTTATAAGTGTGACGGTGATACCAATATAAGTGTGAGGGTGATACCTATATTCGTGTAAGGTTGATACCAATATAAGTGTGAGTGTGATACCTATATAAGTGTGAGGGTGATACCAATA
>NW_018465675.1:0-543 GCF_002113885.1 Mizuhopecten yessoensis
ACAAGTGTAACCCCACCCACAAGTGTAACACCACACACAAGTGTAGCCCAACCAATAAGTGTGACCCCACCCACAAGTGTAACCCCACCACCAGTGTAACCCCACCCACCAGTGTAACCCACCCACCAGTGTCACACCACACACTAGTGTAACCCGACCCACAAGTGTAACCCCACCCACCAGTGTAACACCACACACAAGTGTAACCCCACCCACAAGTGTGACCCCACACACGAGTGTATCCCCACCCACCAGTGTAACACCACACACCAGTGTAATCCCACCCACTAGTTTAACACCACCCACCAGTGTAACCTCACACACAAGTGTGACCCACCAACAAGTGTAACACCACCCACCAGTGTAACACCACACACAAGTGTAACACCACACACAAGTGTAACCCCACCCACCAGTGTAACCCCACCCACAAGTGTAACCCCACCCACCCGTGTAACCCAACCCATCAGTGTAACCCACCCACAAGTGTAACCCCACACACAAGTGTAACACCACACACAAGTGTAACACCACACACAAGTG
>NW_018465676.1:0-543 GCF_002113885.1 Mizuhopecten yessoensis
ACCGATCTTTTCTGTTACATATCCAGGTAAATGACTCGACACGGTGCATTTGCATTGTGATTTTTATGAAAATTAACATAAAAAAGTACCAAGCATTTTGTCAACTTAAAACATAGATTATGATTTTAAAGTAAAATAAAATCGTCGAATAGAGGAATAAAAGAAGTTAAAGAATATGAAAATTTTAAATAAATTCAGTGTAAAATTGTATTTGTTCTTTTGAAATGCGAAATAAACACTTAATTATCTCATACAACCTTTCGATTTCACCTGTTGAAACACGAATCAGTAGCATATCGTATATCTGAAAGAAGTTGCATAAAGTTACCATACAAAAGGACGGTTTTATATACTGAGCATGTTTGTGTCAATTACAAGATATTGAGGATATACTTTGTTTCCTATCAAAATCCCTTATTTATGCAGAATAAAGAAAGGAAAAATAAAACTACTATGTTAGAAAAGTATTTTAAAAGAAACGTTGCCGTAATTCGTCAAATACTGTCGTTGTATAGGAAGTTGAATTAATTGGAGATAAGGAGG
>NW_018465677.1:0-543 GCF_002113885.1 Mizuhopecten yessoensis
ATTTCAATCAAACTTGACAGGAATGTTCCTTTGATGGCCCTCTTTAAAAATCGTTCAAATATTTAAATTCCATTGAGAACTCTAGTTGCCACGGCAACACAAATGGGGAAATTAAACAAAACTTAAAAAAAATCTTCTTGTCTGAAAGTAGAAGGCCCAGGCCTTTACTATTTAGTATGTAGCATCATCTAGTAGACCTTTACCGATATTGTTCAAATAACAGCCCGTGGGTCAAAAATGACCCCTTCCCGGGGATCACTTGTTTAACATAGACTCGTATAGGGAAAACACTTTAAAAATCTTGTCAAAAAGTTGAAGGCTCAGGCCTTTGATATTTGGTATGTAGCTTCACCTAGTGGACCTCTACCAAGATTGTTCAAATGACAGCCATGGGGGCAAAAATGATCCCTTCCAGGGGGTCACTTGTTTAACATAGACTCGTATAGGGGAACAACTTTAAAAATCTTCTTGTCTAAAAGTAGAAGGCCAAGGCCTTTAATATTTGGTATGTAGCTTCATCTAGTGGACCTCTACCAAGATTGT
>NW_018465678.1:0-543 GCF_002113885.1 Mizuhopecten yessoensis
ACAGACATTAATTTCTATGTTCACTATTACAGTTATATAGTGAGCAAGAAGGATATTTTGTTGACAGAGACATTAATTTCTATGTTCACTATTACAGTTATGTAGTGAGTGAGAAGGATACTTTGTAGACAGAGACATTAATTTCTATGTTCACTATTACAGTTATATAGTGAGCGAGTAGGATACTTTGTTGACAGAGACATTAATTTCTATGTTGACCATTACAGTTATATAGTGAGTGAGTAGGATACTTTGTTGACAGAGACATTAATTTCTATGTTGACTATTACAGTTATATAGTGAGTAAGTAGGATACTTTGTTGACAGACATTCATTTCTATGTTGACAGACATTCATTTCTATGTTGACTATTACAGTTACATAGTGAGTGAGTAGAATGCTTGCTGACAGAGACATTCATTTCTATGTTGACAAACACCTAAACATCGTACTTTTCTCGTTGAATAACTAGCGAGTTTAATATAGGCTGCAATGTTATTTTGATTTTTAGCTCACCTGGCACGAAGTGCCAAGTGAGCTTAT
>NW_018465679.1:0-543 GCF_002113885.1 Mizuhopecten yessoensis
GTTGGTCTTCCTAAATGTTTATTTCTCTGTGTTACTCTGTGTTTTTCCAAACCTCTACCAAATAGACGACTTGTTTTCCGTTTGCTTCCCATTCTTACTGTGATACGTCCAAACTCCAGTTACATAATGGATTCCATATATTGATGTTTACGTGGAATGTTATTTAAAAATTCAAAAATTTACTTACCTGTCAACCAATGGCATTCTAACGTATACTTTTATGCTTTAATTTTTGTTGTATCAATTTATAATTAATATTTAATTAATAATTACCTACCGGATATAGCACGTGTTGTCTGTTTATATTTTGACAAACAGCATCGATCGTAGGTCGGTCAGCACTTACAAACCCTTCTGATCATATAAATATCTAAGACAATAATCAATAGTACAGCAATGACATTCACTAGACACTAAATCTTATCCATGAAAAGTCGCCGATGGTCCTAGAAACTTATTTATTTCTCGATGTTTACCTCATCTTCATAGCCTGTCGCCGCTTTTCTCCAAACCGGAAGTGAAGTTCCTGAAATAGGTCATGTT
>NW_018465680.1:0-543 GCF_002113885.1 Mizuhopecten yessoensis
CGGTCACATATATAGTTTCTTCAAGATAATTAATTGCAACATCTTGAATATTTCATATTCAATTTATAATTTTTTCTAAACCAAATTTCGGCATTCGTTTATCAATTAAAATAAGGGTGATTTCCAAAGTAGAATATCGTTTCTACTCAAAAGACACACTGTTAAGCGGCTAGATTTTATTGTATGCCGATGTTGTAGATGAAACATATTTTATTTCATGAACTGTTCTCACATAAAAAAATGAAGTCTGATCTTTATTTCATTACTATATTGTTAGAACACAAGGTCCGACTTCAATATCACATTTAACATTTCCTTCTTAATATACAGAAGACATTTTCTGACATTCAAGGACAATTGTGACATTTGGGTTAAGTTATTAAATGAAACGCCTCATGTAGGAAAAATGAGAAAAAGACACGTGGTATGATGTTATTAGACTAATAAACCATATTTAATGCAAAGGCTCTGTTGTTCAAAACCTTGACAAAGCTGCCACAGATCATTTTGAATTAGTAATTATGTTTTTTCTTGTATACTGTT
>NW_018465681.1:0-543 GCF_002113885.1 Mizuhopecten yessoensis
TGATATCTAACGGGTTCAGATATGGTCATTTCATATTCAATAAACATACGATTGAATGAATGAAGTACACACAAAAATATCCTTCAAATATCATAATTAGACAGAGCAATATCTGGTTTTATTGCATCATGGAATTTCTATTTGAATATTGTAAAGCTTTTCTCTCTCGATTGCCTTAATAATTGATAAGAATGCAAACAATATTTTTCAAAATTTTAACGAGAAATTGAGTAACATATTTAACATCTAAGTTATGTTTTGATTTTAATTATTAGTAATAAAAGTTTATTATGCATAAACCATATCTTTTTAAAAACACATTAAATATAACAACCACACAGAATAAAAAATACCTTTCTGGAAATTTCACAAAGCGAGGTGTAAACGATATTTATTCTTCCAATTTTAGTTCAATTGATTGGTTTCAATATTGCATCAACCTAGATAGATTCAATTTTCTCTTGTATGCTAACACTAAGGTAAAGTTTGTCCTTGTTTGATAAAAATGTGGTAAATTTGTCTTTATATGATTGCACTGTGGTA
>NW_018465682.1:0-543 GCF_002113885.1 Mizuhopecten yessoensis
CCGATACGAACACCAGATTTCCAAAAGTTCTTGTACATTTGTAAGTACATGTATTACTTTTTTATTTTGCTTGTTCACTTATATCTACAATAAAGCATAGTCAGTTGTTCATTTCCGGAGCACAACACACTGTTTCTTATTTGTTTGTTTGGGTGGTTTAAGGACCAATTCACTACAGAGTAGTTCGGTTATCCAGCAGACGAAATAGTTTTTTGCATTTATTGAACTAATCAATTGACACATAAACCTCAATCGGTGGAATTTCTAACGCACATGAATACTCTCCTGATTAATCTAATTATATATTACCCTATAGGTTAATATTAGAACGAACTGTCACAAGTTCGAAAATATCAGTTTTGCAGTTTCAAAGTGAACACTTGGCTTGGATGAGAAGTTCATTCAAACATAATACATCATGCCATAATGCTTTTAGTGTAAAATGAAGACAGGAATTAATTGCTTTTTTTATATTTTAAATGTTACAGAAATCGGCTGTAGGCTGCCTTAACTCGCCACTGGATTGCCTACACATTCATTTAT
>NW_018465683.1:0-543 GCF_002113885.1 Mizuhopecten yessoensis
TAGGTATGTACAGTGGAACCTCTATAGTCCAGACACTGGTTTTGTGTACAGTGGAACCCTTTTAGTTCAGACACTCTGGTTTTGTGTACAGTGGAACTTCTTTAGACCAAACACATTTTCATTCTTTAATATAACATTATTTTTAAGATCAAATTCAGAAAAAGCACTTTGTTATTTGGAAGGTTTTCTGAATGTTATGTATGAATGTAGTTGTAAAGGTTTCACAGATATTGTTTATCATAACCAATGTTTTGTGACCATTGCAACATTACGTAATCAAGAAAAACAGTCATCAATAACATGATAAAATATTTTAATGTTTAAAATGCTTGCTCAAGTTTGTTACTCAAGATTATACGTAATAATTATATATGCAATAATAAGCTTGAGAAGTAATGGTTATGCCTGAAATGTACAATTTTGTAACTATAATATGCTATAATCGTGTTGTATTATAATCAGAGAGGAGAGAGTTACAACACTATGAATGAATGACAATGTCGGTATGCAAGTTATTCCGGTCCACATTCCATTCTGTAGTAG
>NW_018465684.1:0-543 GCF_002113885.1 Mizuhopecten yessoensis
GCCAGCTTTCGTTTTTCTAAATTGAAAACGATTCTTCATTTTAATAACATCTAAGTCGTCAGTTTTTGTCTCGCTTAGACGTAATATATCAAAACTATTTACAAAATCAATAAAGTTTGGGTATTACATTTTTTTCAGAATACCACCAACATTTAAAACCAATATTTTAGTATTATAAACCGTACACGAGTCCAAAACAGAGTCGATAATTACACTTCTGGTTAAGTATTCATCGTTAGAACGCGTACTGTCTGCTCTGATATGAAACGACTCATAGCAACAGCTTTGATAAATACATTTTAGTTTTTATGGGGCTAACAAATTAAGTTGATACAACTGTCACCATATCGTGTGTATAGGATGCATGGAAGAAATGTTAGGTAACGGTGGGATTGATGTTACGTCATACATGTATTTGAATTCATCTGCTTTGAAACAAACCTTGCTAGGTTTTAATGATAGATCATACCCCCAACAGGAAAAAAAAAACTGTCTCACAAGTTGTAAACAGTTTTTCCTTTGTAGGCTGGTACAAAGTATTTT
>NW_018465685.1:0-543 GCF_002113885.1 Mizuhopecten yessoensis
CACGTGTTCACTACATTACCTGTCGTAGGCACATGTACACTACATTACCCGTCGAAGGCACGTGTGCACGTGTACACTACATTACCTATCGTAGACACGTCTACACTACATTACCTGTCGTAGGCACAGTTTGTATTAGGAGACGTTGTCGTATCCGCTTCGTTGTTTATCAACCACCGGAAGTGACCAGTCATGTAAATAGGTAATGTCCGGAGCTGCGCAATACTTGCAAAGGAGCAATCGGCATTCATGTCTCCAATTATCATAACATTCTGAAAAAAAGTGAAATTATTATAATGAAATAACAGAAAACTACCCAACTAATCAAGAACAACGCGGTGTCAGGGTAAGGTTAATTATGACGTGGTGATGTCGGTGTTATGTTAATTATTACGTGGTGATGTCGGTGTTATGTTGATTATGACGTTGTGATGTCGATGTTAGGTTAATTATCACGTGGTGATGTCAGGGTTAAGTTAATTATGATCGACGTTGTGATGTCAGGTTAGGTTAATGATGACGTGGTGATGTCGGTGTTAAGTT
>NW_018465686.1:0-543 GCF_002113885.1 Mizuhopecten yessoensis
GTTCCCAAGTCATCCGTTTTTATATGATCTTGGCATTTATTGAAAACTGTAAACCCTTAACAAACAAAAGCGTGATGAAGAAGGCATATTCTTTCCCCGAAACAGCATGGGTTCGATACTGCGTGAACTTATGTCAAAGATTATAATGAATAAATTAAAAAGGCCGTTCATTTCCCAGTTAATAAGCATACACAAACCATTAACGCTTACTTGCGCCATTAAAAAGGGGATAGTTAAAGAGGTGGTGGATACGTCGGAAAGAGACCTGGGAAGGAAAACATGTACAGGCCAGCTGCAGACCGCCCACAGTTAATGGATAAGTAAAGGATGGACATTATCATCTTTCCGAGACACATCTTGTCGTTATTACAGTCGATAGAGTGGTAGTGTTAACGATGAACGTATGACGGGGTCGATACAGGGAATCGTGAGCGCGCTAACGTTGCACTGTGAGCACCGAATACTTATATATTTGGTAATATCCATTAAGAAATCATACAACGTGATAAGCATAAAAAAGAGATTGGAACATTAGAATGGAAC
>NW_018465687.1:0-543 GCF_002113885.1 Mizuhopecten yessoensis
GTTATAGCTAGATTGATGACTTATTGCTAGGTGTTATAGCTAGATAAATGGCTTATTGCTAGGTGTTATAGCTAGATTTATGGCTTTTAACTAGGTGTTATAGCTAGATTAATGGCTTATTGCTAGGTGTTATAGCTAGATAGTTAGATTTGATAGCAAATCGGCCAGGAATACTTCAGTGTAAAATATTCATTTATTGCCCATGTGACCCTGTTATTGAACGTTTTCTCGGGGGAAGGGTTATTTAAACTCATTTATCTAAAGCTAGAGAAGTCTCGAACGAGGGCAATATTACCGAGGAAACATAAACAAAAATGGAAAACGTTTTATGTTAAAGTCATTTGATCAATATAATTCAATACGCTACGATGATGAGGTTTATTAATGATATGTGTCATCTATATAACTATCTGAGTGTCAGATAAGATTATGTTAGTCGAATGACAGACAGTATACTCCCGTTCCCGATGATAAGTGGAACATCATCCCGAGTTCCCGCGGTGATAAGCGGAACATCACCCCGAGTTCTCGGTGATAAGCGGA
>NW_018465688.1:0-543 GCF_002113885.1 Mizuhopecten yessoensis
TGAGCGTCTCTAATAGTGTCTATTGGTGTCCTTATGTATCTACAGTACGTGTCCGAGGACCATCGACCAAGTGTCTTTATTAAGTGATCCTCCGTATGAACTTTGGCCGCTGAAGTAGCCGCCCCGATGCGGAAAGAATGTCCATTATAAGCACTAGAATCAATTCCGACACATTCGAGAGTATGTTTCAACATAGCTATAAATGTGGACCTAGACAATGCTTGTCCCCTATATAGTGTTCATGAAGAGTGGGTCTGTTGGTTCTGGCCTTTCGCGCATTCTCTCTGGCATATGGTGTAGGGGCAAATATGATGGTTGGTTCGGAATAACCTTTTGATAACGCCTTCCCTGAATGGGTCTGTTTTTGACCTTTCAAAGTAAGTAATATGCTGTCTTTAGCCACCGTTAAGTCTTTGATACAAAGGTGTATGGAAGGATCAAATATCTGTCCGACACTGTGAACTCGCCACATCTTAGAAAACCAAAAAAGGCCACTAAACACACAGTTTCCATCGTAAGGTCCCTTTCATGTTTGTTGAGGTA
>NW_018465689.1:0-543 GCF_002113885.1 Mizuhopecten yessoensis
TTTTTTTTTGCTTTTTCTTTTGACCGTCATGTAATTAGTGTGTATGGGCCTGATGTGTTTATCAAACAGTACTGATAACACCACTATAACCAATAGGGGATGAATCCAACTTCCAGCTGGTCTTTGCTTTTACCTTCATTATTGTTTTAATGTATGGTCACCCCTGATACCTGGAGCTTTATAATACCACTAGCTGTTATTTCTATGTAAAGCTTAGCTAATTTCACGAGGTTACTTCACCTGTGGTTTCAGACACAGGAACCTGATAAAATGTTGGTTAACTTAAACACTTGCCAATAGTAAAGGAGGTATGCTAGTTCGTTCATTTATTTGGTTCAAAGATCAGGGAGCCGTGCAGAGGGAGAGCAGCAAGACTCCGTCTGTTTACCTCTGCAGCTAGTGACAGATTGCCGACTGGCCTGGTGATTATGAATCAAACAGAGGTAGCGGGAAAGGAATAGGTGAACGGGTTAGCATATGTAAACGTGCACTTCACTGTGCACTGGCCAGGTGAATCTGACAGAGGTGGCGGGAAATGAAAAA
>NW_018465690.1:0-543 GCF_002113885.1 Mizuhopecten yessoensis
ATTGTACAGAAAAATGGCATTCTGGTATCAATTTTACCTGATGTAGTCTCCGGTATTGTGGATGTGGATGCTGACTTGGCTGCTATTGTAGTCACAAAAGAATAAAAAACAAAAAATTGTAAAATTGTTGAATGAAATAATTATTATTGATATTGCCTTCTTGGTTATATCATTATTATCTAAAAAAATTATACAATTCAACAATTTATGTCTTCAATAATTTGTGTTATGTAATATTGTGATATCCTGCACCATGATTTGATGATTGATTTTGACAGAACTTAAATACAAATTTATTTTAAGGAAACAATGGTATTGATTTGAAATTTAAAAATTACGTGGGTGAAATAACATAAGTTAGAATTACAGCCAAATTTCCTGTTATAATTGTTACAAATCTCCTGACCTTCTTGCGAGACACGAGGAGGGCCTTTAGAATCAAGAGTTGAGCTCTTTGATTTTGTAGGTTGGCTCTGTGGAGGCACCTTAACTTGGCTCCTGTCTGTAGCTGACATTGGACAAAAGTTAGTTGTGTGTAAGGTG
>NW_018465691.1:0-543 GCF_002113885.1 Mizuhopecten yessoensis
GGAACCAGAAGAAATGAATATCGTTCCTGTGGAAATTTTGAAACCTTATTTAATAAATCTTTGCAAAAATGTAAGTCTATTATTTGTAGAATTTGATGGATTAAGGAAATCAAGGGCAGTATTTATTAGGCTTCACATTAAAAAGTGTGTGTTTAGACATATCTCACGGAACAGTTACACTTTCACCTCAAAATATAACATATATATACATGTTTATTGTATAGTCGAAGGAATACCTACACTTGGTCAGCTACATTTATTAGGCAATGGCACTTACAAGTACAAACAATAAAGTTATGTTTTACTATGAATAGTCTCTGAGTCACGATTGGTAGACCTGTGATTATTGGGTGTTCAAATTTTACAAAAAAAGGTGTCACTTAATTCACGGACTTAGATAATCTAATTCCTTGCTAAATTTCTTGTCCTGAGTTTAAAGAAAGAGACTCATAGCACTCACGTCGTGGTACCACGTATTGAGTACAAAGTAAACGCAATGGCTGCGACGTAGCCATTTCCTCTATATCTTTTTGACCATACAGG
>NW_018465692.1:0-543 GCF_002113885.1 Mizuhopecten yessoensis
TAATTATATGTCCACATCATTAAAACCTATATAAAGGACTACAATGAATGTATGTGGAAGACATCATTAATTGTCAAACCTATAACAACGCAATTTCCACCATTGCGTTTAAAATACAAAGCAGCCTTTTTTACAATATTGTTATATTCTAAGCATTGATATTATCGATTGCACAGGTTGCAAAGAAAATGACATTTACATCAGTAAAGGATCAATTAACATCAAGCAAATGTGAAGAAGCAGACGTCGACCCGTTATATGAGGACAAAAGAGGTAAACGTAATAGATGTTAAGTTTTGATCAGTTTTTCAGATTTATTTCATTTAAAAGGATTTCACAATAAGACCCGTTTCTTATGTAAGTATTTCAAATTGTGGGCCGGGGATTTTGGTTTTCCATAAAATTTCAATACAAAATTGATTATTTTTTCTTTTCAATTAAACGCTTTGAATCAAATGTAATTTTTAATTAAGAATATAAATAACATTTAGAAGAAAAGGATTGTCTAATAGTTTTGTACGAACATGCTTCCCTTTAAAGTGC
>NW_018465693.1:0-543 GCF_002113885.1 Mizuhopecten yessoensis
AATGTATTGTCTCACCAATGTCATGTATGCAGCAGACATAGAAGAAAATCCTCTGACTCTGTAAGATTAACATCACTAGTTGGATTTTATTCTTATTGCTTATTCTTTTTCCGAATCAGCACAGGACTGATATTAGTGAGTTATTTAGTGTTGTCTAGCGAACAAGGCTAATGTTTTGGTGTAAAACATTCTATGCTCCGGCCCTCTCATTGTTATCGGGGGGTCAACAAATACCGTTGTTGTCATTAGGCTAATGTTTGCCTAAAGTATGCTGTTTTTTACAGCAATATCTTCAACCGATCTTTCATTGGAGGGCAAAAACTTACAGCAGTGAATAATTCTTACTTTGATATCTTAAAACATCACTTCTTGAAGGCAGAAAAATAGCTGGTTGATTCAACGATGTCAAGGTTTTGACGTATCAATACAATGTAATTGTAAAGTTTACACGTCATCTGTGCTCACCTGTCTTTCTAAAACCTAAGCAGTGGTATAACTTCAATAACTCAGTAAATCAATAATTATCTGTTTCAGATTGTGAAA
>NW_018465694.1:0-543 GCF_002113885.1 Mizuhopecten yessoensis
TAGTCAAATCATACGCAAACTACTTTTATTATCACCTCCATTTCACAATTTTGCTTATTTATTGTCCGATTATAGTTTGCCTATGTTACCTGTTATATCACTGACTTTTAATACAAGTTATGCGAGGAGAACCCAGTGTACGTGACGTTGGTGAGCCTCAAACTCATTGTCACGATCTGTACTAATGTTCACTTAGAATGTTCATCATACGTTTTAATGATTTGTAAGACATTGACTCATTTAAGCCACCTGGGTTCTGTAAAGGCTGAACAAACTGTCAAGAGGATAGTATTTTAACAGCTCAGAAGTCGGGAGTAGTACATGTATGTGTTTCACTATTTGGCATGGATAATACTCTGAAAGGTTAGTGAAACTTAGAAACATATTCCATCTTTACAACGATACCAAGAATTGTTTACCGAGAACAGGTCGGATCCTTATCTGTTCAGGACACCTGTTTCAGTTTGCTTCTTTGACACGGTCTAAAAACAAACGATTAATGGCCACGTTTGTACGTGCATTCGGTGACTTCGTGTCTTAAAA
>NW_018465695.1:0-543 GCF_002113885.1 Mizuhopecten yessoensis
TAAATATGCCCTCTAGCTTTAATTTAAAAGGAAATACTTTCTAGCCTTTTACCCATTCACCTCTAAAGTCACATTTGAACCTTACCAAAACATAGACTGGGCAAGTCCATCTTAAATATGTAGGGGTGAATGTCTTGAAATAAGCTCAACCTTGTTACAGTGACTTAGAATCATTGTTAATGAGATGGCACTCATGATCAGCTGGGCTAATTTCGGGATATTCTCTGATGTCATCGTCTTATGTGACGTCTAAGTTCATTCCCAATTGTTTCCCTGATCAGAATTCCTTGATCAGAATTCCCTGATCAGAATTCCTTGATCAGAATTCTGATCAGAATTCCTTGATCAGAATTCCTTGATCAGAATTCCCTGATCAGAATTCCCTGATCAGAAACAGGAATAATGTATTCAGAAACACATAATTTTTGTAGATTCATCATCTGAACATTGTGGGAAAAAACGGTCCCCAAACTTGTGACGGTTGGTTATCATGTTTCAATCTAACTCTGGTTAGTTAACTCATTCACCCCTGAAATTTCATAA
>NW_018465696.1:0-543 GCF_002113885.1 Mizuhopecten yessoensis
TTAAAGCTTGAGCATATTTATACTCAAAATGGACGAACGATGTGCAATGGTAGTTGCGGTCGATGTCAATAACGGGATGACTTTAACAAAAAATACGATTTTGTTTAAAAATCATAAAATCTTCATTTTAAGGTTACAATGTACCATATTTAAGCTAGATATGTAGGTTTGTCAATAAATATGTATTTAGTTCAAACATTGTGTTTTAATGATTATTCATAAAGAACAAAAATACACGGATCGGTACGATTCCATAAAACACAGGTAAACAAAGTCGTCTAGTACACGTACCTAGGTGGTGTCCCGTCATCCGGGACACTTACGTAACTTTCCGAGGTGTGAATCACCCACGATATCCAGATGTTACGCTCACATTCGCTCTCTGCACCCCTGGAATATGTCATAGTAAAACCGAAGGCACAGTGTGCAGCACCTTATGGACGAGACGAGAAGACTACTTTGATCATTTGATGCACATTAAAAGAATCTCGCTGTCGTGTAACGGTAAAACTTATTGGCTTTGAAGTCGGGCGTCGCTCCTCT
>NW_018465697.1:0-543 GCF_002113885.1 Mizuhopecten yessoensis
TGTGACGTACAATGTATGTGATGTACAATGTATGTGACGTACAATCCATGTGATGTACAGTGTATGTGACGTACAATGTATGTGACGTACAATGCATGTAATGTACAGTGTATGCGACGTACAATGTATGTGACGTACAACGCATGTGATGTACAGTGGATGTGACGTATAGTGTATGTGACGTGTAATGCTTGTGTTTTACAATGTATATGATGTATAATGAATGTGAAGTACACTGTATGTGATGTGCAATGTATATGTATTACATAGTGGATGTGGCTTACAATGTATGTGACGTAAAATGTATGTGACGTACAATGTATGTGATATACAATATATGTGACGTACAATGTATGTGACGTACAATTTATGTGATGTACATTATATGTGCCAATGCATGTTGTGTACAATGTATGTTATACAGTGTGTTTGTGTAAGGTACAATGTATGTATGATGTACAGTGTATGTAAAATACAATGTATGTATGATATAGTACATAATGTACAATGTTTGTAATGTACAATGTTTGTAATGTACAATGT
>NW_018465698.1:0-543 GCF_002113885.1 Mizuhopecten yessoensis
AAAAAAAAAATGACATGGAAAGATTAAATATATGTCCATATCCTGAGTGTTCCATGTTACCGCGGTCAGACGTATACTTACCCGAAGTGTCAGCAATGGCAGACACTGCATAGTTTGTTTATATTCGAAGTCAGATGAAATAAGATAGATTGAGGCACTGACAAATACACTCCTACAGTTTAACTTTGTTTTTGAAAAGGAAGAAAAGAATTAATTTTCTACTCCATGAGACTAAGATATTTCCTTTTCCGACAAAGGAAAGATATTCCTGTCCTACCCTACGGTAAAGGCGGGAATTCATCACAATTGTATGACCCGTCCGTTAACAAAGCATTGACGTTACCTCAGCAATAGCAGATCACGGAATGTAACTCTCAATTGCGTGAATTTATGAAATCAACATATTTGTATTTCATGAAATAACAACCAGCATTTTGTATTGATGAAAAAATCGTTCCCCAGTAAAGGAATAAGACAGAAGAACCTTAACCCTCAGGGTAAGATTCTTAAAAGTCCTGCCCTCGGCAAAGCTGTTCTACTAAT
>NW_018465699.1:0-543 GCF_002113885.1 Mizuhopecten yessoensis
ACACATGTTCACGTAAGTACTCCCTAATACCGTACACATGTCCACTCAAGGACATCCCGAATACCGTACACATGTTCACTCAAGGACATCCCGAATACCTTACACATGTATATGATACATAATGGAAGAACATGGTACACGTGAGAAAAAGAAGCATTCATCCCCTTGTGGGTGAGATAGGGGAATTTCACCCTTCGGGGAAAGATTCTTAAGTTGCCAAACATTCAGCAAAGCAACTTGAGAATCTTCCCCCTCGGCTTGAGATTCCCTTATCTCACCCTAAGGGGGTGAGAGCTTCTATTAGTCTCACCCTAGGGTTGAGACGGGATATTCCCCTATTCCCTCTGTTCCCTTAGGATAATTGGTAGTCTAGTGGTAGGACGTCAGGCCTGGGACCGAAGATTTGCGGGTTCGAGTCACCTCACGGCACTGTATTATATCTTTGAGGAAGAAACTTTCCTCCACATGTTCCAGTCTGCTCAGTTGTAAAAGAGTATCTGGTTGGGCAGTGCTAGAATTGTTGAATGCTAGCTGTGTGCGCCG
>NW_018465700.1:0-543 GCF_002113885.1 Mizuhopecten yessoensis
ATTCAAGAAATAGTGATACAGTTGTAACATCATTTAATCAGAGGCATACATGTGTTTTCTTATACATAATTCTGTGATATATTAATATCAGATATAAGCATACTACCCAATTGGTTGTGAGTCGAGGTGTTGTAGAAGGGGAGGCGACTCTTACATTTCCTTGTGGCTAATATACCGTAAACATGAATACACAGGCCAGCTTTCGTATGATTCCAACGATGCATACTTATATTATTAAACGATGTTTACTCGCAGTTATATACAGTTAATCGATTTTGGACAGGCCACAGAAAACAAACGTTACCGGAGTTTTGGTTTGTATATGTCTGACAAATCCAATGTGTGACTTCCTTGTAGTACATTCTGAACTGTAACATACACGGGTCATCATAGTTTGTTTGTATCATTGACATAGCCTGTACGTTATATTTAAGTAGTTATGCTACTCTTTGCCCGTTATACTCACCAAGGGAACTCTTATCTACACAGATAGGAAGCACAGACCAGACATTTGTTTACACCTTGAGTCCGTATATAAAACAG
>NW_018465701.1:0-544 GCF_002113885.1 Mizuhopecten yessoensis
TATTTCTCTGCATTTCTTTGTGTTCTCCCTCTGCTTCTTTGTGTTATCCCGTGCTTTACTATGTTCCAATGTATTTCTCTTATTTTCTTGTGTTCATCTTCTGCTTCTTTGTGTTATCCCGTGCTTTACTATGTTCCATTGTATTTCTCTGCATTTCTTTGTGTTCTCCCTCTGCTTCTTTGTGTTATCCCGTGCTTTACGATGTTCCATTGGATTTCTCTGTATTTCCTTTTGTTCTCCCTCTGTTTCTTTGTGTTATCCCGTGCTTTACGCTGTTCCACTGTCTTTCTCTGTATTTCCTTTTGTTCTCCCTCTGTTTCTTTGTGTTATTCCGTGCTTTACGATGTTCCATTGTATTTCTCTGTATTTTCTTGTGTTCATCCTCTGCTTCTTTGTGTCATACCATGCTTTACGATGTTCCAATGTATTTCTCTGTATTTCCTTGTGTTCATCCTCTGCTTCCTTTGTGTTATCCCGTGCTTTACGCTGTTCCATTGTCTTTCTCTGTATTTCCTTTTGTTCTCCCTCTGTTTCTTTGTGTTAT
>NW_018465702.1:0-544 GCF_002113885.1 Mizuhopecten yessoensis
CCATTGCCTCTGACATGACAGGCAGATCTGTGTTTTTCATTTTGACATTTCAAAAGCCTTAATTGAAAAAAATTCAGGCACTACAAACTTCACATAAAACAATATAAAGCTGTCAAGATCTTGCAAATAATATGGAGCTGTCAAATAAAATCATTTTTGTGTGTTTGCCAGTAATTACATGTGTATACAATTTGCTACATATAAAAGTCACAACCCTTTCTCCCTGTGATGGAAAGCTGCCCTTAGATTTGCCAAAAATATAGAGCCATAAATAGACTTGAAGCTTACAAGAGCAGAGCCTTGAACACTTAGCACATTTTGTAACAAGGAGACATTTTATTTCTACAACACCATCCCCACAGCACTCACAAGTGACCAACAGGTCTGGACTTGCTCCTAAAAGAAAGTGATTCTGGTCAAGGAATGGACACTTTACTATAAAAAGACTTCAACATTTCTTTCTTGTAGGATAGCCTCTGGTCCCAGTTCCCTGGCAATGGATTTTATATTTGGGTGATTTTTTTATACTCCAACAAATTGCACA
>NW_018465703.1:0-544 GCF_002113885.1 Mizuhopecten yessoensis
TCATCCTGATTGATCATTTTTACATACCATTTCATTTGCAGATATTTCAAGTACGAGCTGTATATGTTAGTTAGGGAAACAGTTTGATCTTTTTAATTCGATCAATACGAAATCGACATTAGAGATATAGTGAAACTAGTTTTGATATTTTCATTGGAAAAACAGAATAACTCCTCAAAAAGTATGAAAATAAGTCCGAGATATGTGTTTATATTGTTGAAAAGGAATAACATCATCGAAAATACTCAATGTATCTTAGCAGAGTGAGGTTTCGATCCTCGGATCTCTATGACACTCTTATTGTGTGTTTTTCTATGAATAACAAAACTAGCTTTTCCGAAAAATAAAATAAAATTGTGGATTTGATTAGTCAAAATATCATTTGGAAAATATTGGATTCTTGAGAGATATCATTTTATAAACGAGATCTAATTAATGGATGCGGAGCATTTCAAGGAAATTATGAAATTATTTCCGATATTTGACCTTATATAAATATAAGGATTGAACTAAATGCGAAAAACATAAAATGTGTATATTAGCA
>NW_018465704.1:0-544 GCF_002113885.1 Mizuhopecten yessoensis
CCTACACTCGGGTGTTTCCGCCGAGCCAATCAGGTGAGAGGTGGGATGAGCTTGTTACCGAACTCGGCAGTGATGCGCGAGGTGGGCGGAGCTTGCTACCGAACACGGAAGCATTTTTGGCTCTATTGTGATCTACAGCTTATGGTTTACAAATAATTTCTAGTTAAAACTATCTCTCCAGTGTGAATATATCGGTATAATAAAACGGTGTTGTGACGTTAGGTATAGGGTTGAGGGATATAGCAAGTTTCTGGTGTCCCGAGACCAGGTCTATTTCCCGAGGCGAAGGGGGGGGGGGGGGGGGGGGGGGGGGCATTCAGGGCACCCCATTAATTCATTAATTAACTTTAACTGTATAATAACACACTCCACGTCATGCAGATGTGATCTCGTGACCTGAGGACGTGACCACACGTTTTCCCCCGACTCTTCACATGTGTGTCTCCCATTTTAGTCGGGAAAGATCAGCTTTTCTCCCACCCTTCACAGGCTTGTCTCTCGTTTTAGCCGGGAAAGATCAGCTTTTCTCTTACCCTGGACAGGT
>NW_018465705.1:0-544 GCF_002113885.1 Mizuhopecten yessoensis
GTTGTTTTACGTGTACGAGATGATGATGGAATCGAGTTTTATTGCTGTTTTGTACATATTTTACAACTGTGTGTTCATACGTTTCACCGGGTCATTTGTTTGATGAAGATGACAGGATTATATATCGTACTAGTCATCAAAACACATATACTACTACTAGATGCTTTTTTCATCCCATTCGATTATAATAAACAATCCCTTATTTTGCGATCTTTATCTCAAAATTTCAACAACTGCAAAGTTTTATAATGAAATTCTCCTTGTTATAAAACAGTATATTTACAAAATGCGATGCTTTCACAACTCCCTCAACATCAAACGACTTATTGGGGCCTTAAAACAGTTTTATGACTTGCAAAACTTTATTGCTAACAGCAATGGGGAAGCTGCCAGGAAAGAATTTGAGGGAAAAGATTGGAAAAAATGGGGAAAATTTCCCGAGTTGTAATATTATAGTCTAGCTCTCTTCTCTTCAATTTTATTACTATTTTGTACAAAATTTACAACTGTGTGTTCATACGTTTCACCGGGTCATTTGTTTGAT
>NW_018465706.1:0-544 GCF_002113885.1 Mizuhopecten yessoensis
CAGTAAGGGGACAAACGTAACTTATAGAACTGATGGTTAGAGTTGTTAGGGTGGGCAGTACGGGGACAAACGTAACTTATAGAACTGATGGATAGGGTTTGTAGGGTGGGCAGTAAGGTGACAAACGTAGCTTATAGAACTCGTGGTTAGGGTTGGTAGGGTGACAGAAACAGGACAGGATTGGTAGGGTGGGCAGTAAGGGGACAAACGTAACTTATAACTTATAGAACTGATGGTTAGGAACGAGTAGACAGAAACAGGACAGGATTGGTAGGGTGGGCAGTAAGGTGACAAACGTAACTTATAGAACTCGTGGTTAGGGTTTGTAGGGTGGGCAGTAAGGGGACAAACGTAACTTATAGAACTGATGGTTAGGGTTGGTAGGGTGGGCAGTAAGGGGACAAACGTAACATATAGAACTGATGGTAAGGGTTGGTAGGGATCGGTAGGAAGGGGACAAACGTAACATATAGAACTTATGGTTAGGGTTGGTAGGGTGGGCAGTAAGGAGACAAACGTAACTTATAGAACTGATGGTTAGGGT
>NW_018465707.1:0-544 GCF_002113885.1 Mizuhopecten yessoensis
TTCCTCCCATCAATAACCATCCCTGTTGTAATATTGATTGCTTTTCCCCTGAAATAGAACATAGTCACCATATAATTTCTGCACCAGCAATAATAATGTTTAAAGACAATATTTAAACAAATAGGAGGCATAGCAATATGAGCTTGTATTGTGAGAAATAAGGCATTAAAGCTGAGGAGTTCATTAAAATGTTTCACAAACGTTTCAATAAGTCAATATCTTTGGTAGCAGAACTAAATATAAGCAAAATGTACATAAAAGCCAACTTATAACAGCACATCTCATTTGGGCTTAAGACACCTAAACTAATTTCTTAGATGGTAAAACATGTGTACATAAAAAAGGTAACNGCAAAACAAAGTTATCTCTCTTTTTTTTATATATTAGCCTTCGAATTGAAAAGCCTGATAAAGTTGAAACAGTACTCTGCGGAAAAAAAAGGAAATATTTTCTTGAACCACAGTAAAAAAAAGAAGGACACATGTACTTAGATATTCACGGTTTCATTAATACAAAAGATGAAGCAGAACATCACTCTCCCCTG
>NW_018465708.1:0-544 GCF_002113885.1 Mizuhopecten yessoensis
GTTAAGCAGAAGTAGAAACCATCATTTGTACTGACTCTGGTATGTCCCGGCAGGGGGACAGAACCCAAAGCCTTCCTCACAGGGGCGAACGCTCAACTAAAGGCCAAAAGTGAGGCATTGTCACGGAAGACATTAGGAAGAAAGTTTATGATATTGCCTAATTGACTATTATTTACCGAGTTGTATAAATCTTTTATTTGTCTGTATATTACCGTTATCGTTTAGAACAGAACGCAAAAAGACCCACAATTTCCACTACTTTTATCCTGACATTTAAAACAGTCTTTCAGTCGCAGTCTATATACTGGATGTGTGGTGAAAGGTGAAGAAATCTTAAGGAAATCAGCCACATGCTCCAAAACTTTCCAAATACTATTTGATAAAAAGGAATTTTAAAAACCCTTTTACAAGACATTAATAAGTGACAAATGCATGCACTCGCGATCATTTCTCAAGTTCCTGCTACATGAGAAAGATGAAATCAACTCTGACACTTCAAAGACAGCAAGGTAAAAACCTGGTTTCTCACCATTAACCAGTAACT
>NW_018465709.1:0-544 GCF_002113885.1 Mizuhopecten yessoensis
CAATCCATATAAACACGTAAACTAATGGTACTACCAACCTATATAAACACTTAAACTAATGGTTCTACCAACCCAAATAAACACGTAAACTAATGGTACTACCAACCCATATACACACGTAAACTAATGGTACTACCAACCCATATAAACACCTAAACTAATGGTACTACCAACCCATATAAACACGTAAACTAGTGGTACTACCAACCCATATACACACGTAAACTAATGGTTCTACCAACTCATATAAACACGTAAACTATTGGTTCTACCAACCCATATAAACACGTAAACTAGTGGTTCTACCAACCCATATAAACACGTAAACTAGTTGTACTACCAACCCATATAAACACTTAAACTAATGGTACTACCAACCCATATACACACGTAAACTAATGGTACTACCAACCCATATAAACACTTAAACTAATGGTACTACCAACCCATATACACACGTAAACTAGTGGTTCTACCAACCAATATAAGCACGTAAACGAGTGGTTCTAGCAACTCATATAAACACGTAAACTAGTGGTTCTAC
>NW_018465710.1:0-544 GCF_002113885.1 Mizuhopecten yessoensis
AACTGTAGCTAAGTGACCTACTATTCTGTACCCGTTACATAGTAACTAAACCTAAAACTGTAGCTAAGTGACCTACTATTCTGTACCCGTTACCTAGTAGCTAAACATACAAATGTAGCTAGGTGACCTACTATTCTGTATCCGTTTCCTAGTAAACAAACATACAACTGTAGCTAAGTGACCTACTATTCTGTACCCGTTACCTAGTAGCTAAACATACAAATGTAGCTAGGTGACATACTATTCTGTAACCCGTTACCTAGTAAATAAACCTACAACAGTAGCTAAGTGACCTACTATTCTGTACCCATTACCTAGTAAACAAACATAAAACTGTAGCTAAGTGACCTACTATTCTGTATCCGTTACCTAGTAAACAAACATACAACTGTAGCTAGGTGACCTACTATTCTGTATCCGTTACCTAGTAAACAAACATACAACTGTAGCTAAGTGACCTACTATTCTGTACCCGTTACCNAGTAGCTAAGTGACCTATTATTCTGTACCCATTACCTAGTAAACAAACATAAAACTGTAGCTA
>NW_018465711.1:0-544 GCF_002113885.1 Mizuhopecten yessoensis
TAAACATAAACCATGTACTGATTATAAACATAGACCATGTAATGACTATAAACATAGACCATATACTGATTATAAACATAAACCATGTACTGATTATGTTTATAATCAGTACATGGTTTCTGTGTATAGTTAGTACATGATCTATGTTTATAATCAGTACATGGTCTATGTACTGATTATAAACATAAACCATGTACTGACTATAAACATAGACCATGTACTGATTATAAACACAGACTATATACTGATTATAAACATAGATCATGTACTAACTATACACATAAACCATGTACTGATTATAAACATACACCATGTACTTATTATAAACATAGACCCAACACTGACTATAAACAGACGATGTACTGATTATAAACACAGACTATATACTGATGATGAACATAGATCATGTACTAACTATACACATAAACCATGTACTGACTATAAACATAGACCATGTACTGATTATAAACATAGACCAAATACTGACTATAAACAGACGATGTACTGATTATAAACATAAACCATGTACTGATTATAAACATAG
>NW_018465712.1:0-544 GCF_002113885.1 Mizuhopecten yessoensis
ACATATCTATGAACTTTTGTTTGTTGACAGGATTCCCCAAGAAAGGTTCCCCTCTTGGATTTGAATGGCATATTTTCCGAAAAATTGACGTTGGGTGACACGATTCCTTTAGACCGACGCATGTGTGTAATGTCCTTTGTGACTGGGTGGTCTGGATAGCTGTCAAAAACTATGACAGGGTCAGTATACCTGGCGTTGATATGTGTTACGTATACTTGACATATGCCTTTGAAAGTTGACTCAGATCGCCAGGGTATTCTTTGTAAAAGGGAGCATCCATCTATCACATGCTGCACGTTTTCATCAAGGGTGTTGTCAGCTTCACAAGTGCCGAGAGACCATATTGCATCTGCGAGTGGTGACTTGCAACTCTCTCGTGGCAATCCGTTGTTGTCAAATAACGATGATGGGAAACTGGATAATTCATGCTTGAAAACATCCGACGTGTTCTCAAACAGACCATTTGCAGCTGTTAAAAGACGCTGGAACATCAATTGGAGATCCACATCAATATGATCATGATCAAATCCAGATTTCGAATTGG
>NW_018465713.1:0-544 GCF_002113885.1 Mizuhopecten yessoensis
AACACAACATGATGTTAACAGTCATGTAGTAACAAACACAACATGATATTAACTGTCATGTAGTAACAAACACAACATGCTGGTTAGTCATGTATTAACAGACTCAACATGATGGTAGCAGTCATGTAGAAACAGATACCACATGATGGTAACAGTCGTGTAGTAACAGACACCACATGATGGTAAGTCATGTAGTAACAGACACAACATGATGGTAACAGTCATGTAGTAATAGACTCAACATGATGATAACAGTCGTGTAGTAACAAACACAACAGGAGGGTAACAGTCATGTAGTAACAAACACAACATGATGGGAACAGTATTGTAGTAACAGACTCAACATGATGGTAACAGTCGTGTAGTAACAAACACAACATGATGGGAACAATATTGTAGTAACAGATTCAACATGATAGTTAACTGTCATATAGTAACAAACACCATATGATGGTAATAGTCATGTAGTAACAGACTCAACATGATGGTACCTGTCATATTGTAACAGATACCACATGATGGTAACAGTCGTGTAGTAACAGAC
>NW_018465714.1:0-544 GCF_002113885.1 Mizuhopecten yessoensis
GGTCCAATGTACACTAAAGTCAATATGTTCAGACTAACAAGGGTCGAATATACACCAAAGTCAATGTGTCCAGACTAACAAGGGTCCAATATACACTAAAGTCTATGTGTCCAAATTAACAAGGGTCCAATCTACACTAAAGTCAATTTGTCCAGACTAACAAAGGTCCAATATACACAGACTAACAAGGGTCAAATATACACTAAAGTCTATGTGTCCACACTAACAAGGGTTCAATGTACAATAAAGTCAATTTTCCAGACTAACAAGGGTCCAGTATACACTAAAGTCAATTTTCCAGACTAACAAGGGCCCAATGTACGCTAAAGTCAATGTATCTAGACTAACAAAGGTCCAATATACTCTTAAGTCAATGTGTTCAGACTAACAAGGGTCAAATATACACTAAAGTCAATGTGTCCAGACTAACAAGGGCCCAATGTACACTAAAGTCAATGTATCCAGACTAACAAAGGTCCAATATACACTTAAGTCAATGTGTTCAGACTAACAAGGGTCCAATGTACACTAAAGTCGATGTGTC
>NW_018465715.1:0-544 GCF_002113885.1 Mizuhopecten yessoensis
AATGGAAAAATAAAAATATGAATGATAAACTGCCAGAATAAGATGAATAGGAAAACTAACAAAGGGGCACAACTCTTCAAGTTCGTGAAAATCCAGCTCTTACTTTCTTCTATTTTTAGGATGCTTCTTCACCAAAGTCAAATAACTTTGGCTACTTCAACTTCTGACAGGTCAATGACCCTTGATGAGACTTATTTAGCTGTCAAAAATCAGACCAAAAAATACTGCAGTACAATTTTATGTTAACTTATGTATTATTGGATTTGAACACCACTGTAAATATGAATGTTGAACAGAAATATTTTAACATTTACGGAACACAATTTTTTTTTTTACAATCCTTTTAATAACAGATTTAGGGTTTAAATGTTGTTGTTGTTGATGTCTAGTGAATCGAAGAGATACATGAGCATCAATAATACATGATAATAACCGAAAAGTGACATTAACAGACATGATATCAGGTGAAATGTACTGTACCGGTATAACCTTTTTTTTTAAACAGTATTCTAAAAGATCTGATTAAGGTTTCAGACTCTTTTCG
>NW_018465716.1:0-544 GCF_002113885.1 Mizuhopecten yessoensis
ATTTCTATACTCGTAACCACCTTACTAGCTTTAACATTTCTATAATCATAACCACCATACTAGCCTTAACATTTCTTTATTTGTTACTACCTTACTAGCCTTAACATTTATATACTCGTAACCACCTTACTAGCTTTAACATTTCTATAATTATAACCACCATACTAGCCTTAACATTTCCATACTCCTAACCACCTTACTAGCCTTAACATTTCCATACTCGTAACCGCCTTACTAGCCTTAACATTTCTAAACTCGTTACCACCTTAGTAGCCTTAACATTTCTATACTCGTAACGACCTTACTAGCCTTAACATTTATATACTCGTAACCACCTTACTAGCCTTAATATTTCTATAAAACCACTTTACTAGCCTTAACATTTCTATAAAACCACCTTACTAGCCTTAACATTTCTTTACTTGTAACCACCTTACTAGCCTTAACATTTCTATAAAACCACTTTACTAGCCTTAGCATTTCCATACTCGTAACTACTTAACTAGCCTTAACATTTCCATACTCGTAACCACCTTACTAGCCT
>NW_018465717.1:0-544 GCF_002113885.1 Mizuhopecten yessoensis
TAATTATAAACAATTATATAGTTTATATGTACACCTCATCCTCGGTTTTCTTTGTTTAGTATGATATAATGGAGACTGTATAATGTCTGGTTTTGGTGAGTAACTGTATTTACAGATAATTCAGACTTCTATAATTATAAACAATTATATAGTTTATATGTACACCTCATNTGGAGATTGATACTACTCCTATGTTTGTCTGTATATTATCTACATATATATCACACCCACAGGTATTATCTAAACATAAAACTTTACCTACACATGTATTATCTAAACATAAAACTGTACCTACACATGTGTGGTCGTTATACTAGGAAATGTCTATCAGACATGAATACTTCCTTGCCCCTGTGGTTTACCTATAAATACTAACAGTGACCTTGGCATTGACCTTGGGATCTATAATTTTAAGTACGTACTCATCAAAGATATTCTCAAACTTCATCCTTTTATAAACTTTTATAAAAATCTGTTAAGAATTGAAGTCTGTATAGCCGTAATGTATGGATATTAAACATTACTGAACACAACAAACCTGTGG
>NW_018465718.1:0-544 GCF_002113885.1 Mizuhopecten yessoensis
TGATTATACTGTCGATTACTTGCGATTTCCTTGTATAACTTTTACCTGGTAATAAGTGGCTTCCGATTGTTATTACAGAGGTTTTGCAACCTTACGGGTACATGTGAGCTACAGTACGCGTACAACTATATTCTATGATTACATAAAGGACCGTCCACATGTACGTGTAGCATGTAAGCTGTGACTTTTCAACTTTCTATCGTAGTATGAAAAGGCAAAGCCTAAAAAGAGCGTTGCTTTTGTTGATATCTGATATTTACTGATTCAGAATGAGATAAGAACATAAGCTCAATGAGATTTTAAGACCGACATAACAATTAGGGAGAGACCTGGGCAAATAAGGCCCCTTATATTTAGGTCCGTTCTGGGAAGTAGGGTAGCCATCTGTTTTTGAAGAACTATCTAACTTTTTCTGTCAGAAGATAGGATGGCCGAATGAGCCACCCCATGGGGTAAGTTCGGACGGGCATTCGGGTAAGTTAGCCCCCCCGTGGAATCGGCTTAATTACATTGTCATAAAACATGCAACGTCACATTTTCCCGC
>NW_018465719.1:0-544 GCF_002113885.1 Mizuhopecten yessoensis
TATGAAATCACAGTTATGCAAAATAAAAATTTAGAAACTTTAAAAGAAATAATTTAATAGTAAATGTAAACTTGAATGTCACACAAGTGTTACAAAAGACAAGTTAAGACACTATACTAGTGTAATGTACATATATGCTAATGTAGCAAAGTGTAAACATTTACAGGATATACACTAATATAGTGTGAATTAAAAAGAGACAATGAAGTCATAGATTGAAACAGAGAGCTATAATTATGATATTGTAGGAAGTAATGATCTTTAAATAATGGAGCTCAAGTCTAAAATAAGTATCAAATATATAGTAAGTATAGTACTGAAGTATATTAAATAAAATAACAAAAGCAACAGTGAAGTTAAAGAGTTGTAGTAGAATACATGTAGGTAGATTCCATAGGGGGACAACTCACACTATATGGTGTGTGCAGATAGCACATGAGCAGACCTTGTTGTCCCAGGTGCGAAACAGCCCACAAAACGACTTATAGTTTTCAAGAAGAATCCACAAGTCGGGACTTCCTGGAAAGTACAAAGCATGGATATA
>NW_018465720.1:0-544 GCF_002113885.1 Mizuhopecten yessoensis
TCACCTGTAACACAACATTACACCTGTAACACAACATTAAATCTGTAACACAACATCACACAAACACCTGTAACACAACATTACACCTGTAACACAACATTACACCTGTAGCACAGCATTACACCTGTAACACAACACTACATCTGTAACACAACATTACACCTATAACACAGCATTACACCTGTAACACAACATCACATCTGTAACACAACATTACATCTGTAACACAACATCACACCTGTAACACAACATTACAGGTGTAATGTTGTGTTACAGGTTTAATGTTGTGTTACAGGTGTTTGGGTGATGTTGTGTTACAGATGTAATGTTTTGTTACAGGTGTAATGTTGTGTTACAGATGTGATGTTGTGTTACAGGTGTAATTTTGTGTTACAGGTGTTTGTGTGATGTTGTGTTACACCTGTAACACAACATTACACCTGTAACACAACATTACATCTGTAACACAACATTACATCTGTAACACAACATCACACAAACACCTGTAACACAACATTACACCTGTAACACAACATTACACCTA
>NW_018465721.1:0-544 GCF_002113885.1 Mizuhopecten yessoensis
CTACACTCTGACCTAACTTAGTTGCTTTACTGCTAGAGTTACTGTATTCACTCTGACCTAACTAGCTTGCTTTACTGCTAGAGTTACTGTCTTCACTCTGACCTAACTTACTTGCTTTACTTCTAGAGTTACTGTCTTCACTCTGACCTAGCTTACTTACTTTACTGCTAGAGTTACTGACTTCACTCTAACCTAACTTACTTACTTTACTGCTAGAGTTACTGTCTTCACTCTTACCTAACTTACTTGCTTTAATTTACTGCTAGAGTTACTGTCTACCTCTGACCTAACTTAGTTGCTTTACTGCTAGAGTTACTGTATTCACTCTGACCTAACTAGCTTGCTTTACTGCTAGAGTTACTGGCTTCACTCTGACCTAACTTACTTGCTTTACTTCTAGAGTTACTGTCTTCACTCTGACCTAACTTACTTACTTTACTGCTAGAGTTACTGTCTTCACTCTGATTTAACTTACTTACTTTACTGCTAGAGTTACTGACTTCACTCTGACCTAACTTACTTACTTTACTGCTAGAGTTACTGT
>NW_018465722.1:0-544 GCF_002113885.1 Mizuhopecten yessoensis
TGCTTACCACTTCCCTTCGAGGCGAAGTAACAATAATAACAATAATGACGAAGGAACGAAATTGTACAGATCAGCCAACATATATATAAACCACCGTACTTATGTGTATTATTCATTTCAAAATCAGTAGTTCAACAAGTGAGTCGAAGCTAGTCACTACAGCAACTGTTACAGTATGGTACAGTTAGACACGCCATCCTGTTATCAAGCCAGTATTTTAGGAAACAGAGTACCGCACTATCTAGTTAGTTTTTCAGGAGAAACATATTCTCATTATCGAGCCAGTATTTCAGGGAAAAGATTATCGGCTTGTCCAGCCTGTAGGTAAAGACAAAGAGTGCCGCATTATTCAGCCAGTACTTTAGGAGACATTTGTTTGCATTATCTATCCAATATTTTAGGATATAGAGTACCCCATTATTCATCTAGTACTTTAGGAGACAAACTATCGCATTACCTAGCCACTGTTTTAGGATACCGAGTACGGCATTATTCAGCCAGTACTTTAGGAGACAAACTATCGCATTACCTAGCCAGTACTCTG
>NW_018465723.1:0-544 GCF_002113885.1 Mizuhopecten yessoensis
AGTAAATCGATCAACTTCTTTCCTTTTTGTACATGTACATATATACCTTTACCTACAGGTGCTTGTACCCTGCAACCATGAGTTTTGTCATCATTTTAACAAGTGGCGATTTATTACTGTACCCCCAGGCCAAGTGTATACCTGCTACGTCGGTGTGGGGAACACAGTAGACCCAGGGTCGGGGATGTTGTTTAGGGGATGTTTTTTCTTATTCAACCATCAGGATGTTCATGTACCTGATTAGTATATATATTTAACAAAGAAATCAAAATTAGACTAACTCATAGTTTTGTTTTCTAAATTTTATTATAAGAAGGCAACTTAGGATTAACTAACTTGTATAAATTAATTACACATCTCTTTAGCTTGATATTTACCTTTTATCTATATAGTTCCATGCCATGATATAANCTGGAATTGTAACTTTTCTTGACTTGTTTGTATAAAACAAACAAGTGAACTACTTTATTGATGTCATGTTTTAGAGAAACCTTTCATTCAAAGTACCACATTTACCCATATCACTTAACAGATACCGATCCCC
>NW_018465724.1:0-544 GCF_002113885.1 Mizuhopecten yessoensis
TCGAGGATTGAGCAAGTCGGAGAGGAATTACCCGGCTCATAAACTAGAATTCCTGGCGTTAAATTTGGCAGTTACCGAAAAGTTCCATGACCATCTATATGGACAGACGTTCACCGTTTTAACGGACAACAACGCGCTGACCTACGTTTTTTCGAAAGCTAAGCTTGACGCGATGGGGCATAGGTGGTTGTCCGCTCTAGCGGCATACAACTTCGATATTAAGTATCGACCAGGACGGAACAACGCGGACGCAGACGCTTTGTCACGGCTTCCGGGATGTAACATATCATCAGAATCTGTCCAAGCCGTCTGTAAAGGAGCAACGTTTTGTAAAGGTTCATTGGTGGAAAGCTTGAGCCTATCAACAGAGGTATTGGATATGCTTGACGTTGATGACGAACATGGTTTCCAAACCATGACACCCCACCAGTGGCGAACTCTTCAGGCGGAGGACGAGGTTATAGGGGAATGGCTACCCATCATAAGGAAGAATCTGAACACGGAAGAGGTTATCAGCTATACCAGAAAACGCTACCCTTAACAG
>NW_018465725.1:0-544 GCF_002113885.1 Mizuhopecten yessoensis
CCACATACTATTAAAGTGACAAGTGGTAACGAACAAAGTATGACACACAGTTAAATATGATAATTTACAATGTGCAAAGAAAGGGCCATGCATACATGTAACTCCAGCAAAAAAAAAAAAAAACATTGGCACGTGGTTCCAACTTGATCTGTAATCTATTATGATTAAGCCACACACAAAGTTACAAATTGATATGGTAAATGGTGACGAAAAAAAAGTCTGGGAAACTTAAATGTAACTGCCGCTGCCAACGACAACGGAAAGAGTGATCCTTAATTGTTCGTCATGCTTATCAGGCGGCACGACAAAGAAAGGCAGAACAGTGAAGACAGAAAGGAAAGATTCAGAATCCCAAGTGTGTTGCAATGGGGGCAGAAGATCTATTTTGGTCTGTTCAATGTCCCCCAAGTAATAGACATGAAAGAAAATCCCCGATTCTTTAGCTTCAGGGGGCCAACTTTTATGTAGACTCCAATTCAAGTAATTTGTGCTGATCTGGCAGATCTGTCAATTCAAGATCTATCTGTACACCAAATTCAAGAAG
>NW_018465726.1:0-544 GCF_002113885.1 Mizuhopecten yessoensis
AAGGTCATTTAGATACAATGAAAATAAAAATGGAGAAAGATTTTCTCCCTGCCTAACCCCGGAATTATAGGTGAAGATATCGGAGAATGTTCCATCTTTCATAACTTTAGCCTTAATTCCATTGTACATATTAACAATAACTTTAAAACATTTTCCATCTACATTATTTGTTATTAATTTATTCCACAACCCTATTCTCCAGACACTGTCGAACGCTTTCTCAGAATCTATGAAAGCACAATACATACGGTTTTTGAATTGTTTTGAAAGTTGAATTAAAGAGTGTAAAGAAAATATATGATCTATAGTAGAATGTTGCCTACGAAAACCTGCTTGGTTTTCAAGTATAAGTTCGACATTGTCTGCATATGTATTTAGACGCTCATTAATTACAGCTGTAAATAGTTTACCTAGGCAACTGACCAGTGTGATTGGTCTATAGTTTTTAGTGTCATACATATCACTTCTGTTTTTAAACACGGGGATAATATTACCCATGAGCCATGCTTCTGGTACATTACCAGAATCAAGTATATAGTTAAAC
>NW_018465727.1:0-544 GCF_002113885.1 Mizuhopecten yessoensis
GCCCCCATCAACGAGTCTAGAGGAAGAGGCGGAAACAACGGTGGGTTTCAAAAGTTTCGGGTTGTCTTTATTTCCTCACTAATATTGCAGACAACAGGAAATGTCAACTAGACTTAAGGTAATAGGATTGTGTCACCTTTTCTCAGGAGAATTTCTTCCAATTTTGTAGTTATATTGCGTTGAAGTAAAGAATTTTTTCTGCCACAAAAAAAAATATAGGTTGTCAGAATTTAAAGGATTTTAAATGAAAATTAATGTAAAAAGGAGTGAATTTTGAAAAAAAAATGAAAGACACAATTTTAGGCAAAATAATGTCAATAAAAATGATACTGACATAGATAAGTATTGCATTAATGTATATCAATTTAATAAATGCTGAAATTGTGTAAAATTAATTATCTATAAACGTTTAAAAATTGACATTTTATAATAAAACCATGTACATATTGCATGTAAAGAGTTATCTTTCTTGAAAAACTTCATAGTAGTGAAATAGTAACCGGGTTCCTGAAGTACAGAAAAATGGACACATGTGACTCATTGA
>NW_018465728.1:0-544 GCF_002113885.1 Mizuhopecten yessoensis
CATATGCCTTCCCTCCTTTCAGTTTGTTGGGACCAGTGCTAAAAATGGTGGAGGAAGACCAGACAGATCTGTTACTAATTGCCCCCCTATGGACAACACAGTGTTGGTTCCCTCGACTGCTGAGGCTGGTGGTAGCAGAGCCTCGTTTATCCCCTGTGAAAAAGGACACTCTAGTAATGCCACAAGACAGACAAATGACACATCCTCTGCTAAGAAAACTGCACCTGACTGCTTTCAGAATATCGGGGAAGCCATCCAAAGCCAGGGAATTTCGTCAAATACAACCAATATTATCCTTCAATCATGGCGCGATTCCACGAAACGACAATACAGGACATATCACAAAAAATGGCTGTCATTTTGTGACGGACAACATAGTGATCCGTTTTCTCCAAATTATGTAAATAGTGTTTTGGAATTCCTGACGTCACTCCATAGTGCGGGTATGGGGTATAGTGCATTAAACTCGGCTAGGTCTGCGATATCAGCAATAGCAAATATTCAGGGTAACACTGACATTCAAACGAGTACACTCATTACACGA
>NW_018465729.1:0-544 GCF_002113885.1 Mizuhopecten yessoensis
AGACAGTATTAATAGTATGTATACATGATTCATTAAAGACCAACAGGCAGACAGATGGACAAACTGTATTAATAGTATGTATACATGATCCATTAAAGACCAACAAACAGAAAGATTAACAGACAATATATCTATAGTATGTGTACATGATTCATTAAAGACCTACAAACAGACAGATGGACAGACAGAATCAATAGTATGTGTACGTGATTCATTAAAGACCAACAAACAGACAGATGGACAGACTGTATTAATAGTATGTGTACGTGAATTATTAAAGACCAACAAACAGACAGATGGACAGACAGAATCAATATTATGTGTACGTGATTCATTAAAGACAAACAAACAGACAGATGGACAGATTGTATTAATACAAAAAGTATGTTTACATGATTCATTAAAGACCAACAAACAGACAGATGGACAGACTGTGTTAATAGTATGTGTACGGGATTCATTAAAGACCAAAAAACAGACAGATGGACAGACTGTATTTATAGTATGTGTACGTGATTCATTAAAGACCAACACACAGACAGAT
>NW_018465730.1:0-544 GCF_002113885.1 Mizuhopecten yessoensis
GGTACAGATAGAGGATGTAATACAGGTATAAAGTATAACATGATATATGGTACAGATAGAGGATGTAATACCTGTATAAAGTATGATATAATAAATGGTACGGATACACGATGCTATACCGGCATAAAATATGACATGATAAATTGTACACATGGAGGTTGAAATACAGGTATAAAGTATCACATGATAAATGGTACGGATACACGATGCTATACCGGTATAAACTATGACATGATAAATTGTACCCATAGAGGTTGAAATACAGGTATAAAGGATAAGATGATATATGGTACAGAGAGAGGATGTAATACCGGTATAAAGGATGATATAATAAATGGTACGGACACACGATGCTATACCGGTATAAACTATGACATGATAAATAGGTATGATATGATAAATGGTACACATAGAGGATGTAATACAAGTATAAAGTATGACATGATAAATTGTACACATAGAGGTTGAAATACAGGTATAAAGTATGACATGATAAATAGTACATATATAGGATGTAATACAGGTATAAAGTATGACATGATAA
>NW_018465731.1:0-544 GCF_002113885.1 Mizuhopecten yessoensis
TATATAGATATTTATAGACAGGAGGAATTTATAGACAGGAGGTATAGATATTTATAGACAGGAGGAATTTACAGACAGGAGGTATTTATATAGATATTTATAGACAGGAGGTATTTATAGGCAGGAGGTATTTATATAAATATTTATAGACAGGGGGAATTTACAGACATGAAGTATTTATATAGATATTTATAGACAGGAGGAATTTATAGACAGGAGGCTTTTATATAGATATTTATAGACAGGAGGGATTTATAGACAGGAGGTTTTTATATAGATATTTATAGACAGGAGGTATTTATATAGATATTTATAGACAGGAGGTATTTATATAGATATTTATAGACAGGAGGAATTTATTGACAGGAGGTATTTATATAGATATTTATAGACAGGAGGTATTTATAGGCAGGAGGTATTTATATAAATATTTATAGACAGGGGGAATTTACAGACAGGAAGTATTTATATAGATATTTATAGACAGGAGGAATTTATTGACAGGAGGTATTTATATAGATATTTATAGACAGGAGGAATTTAT
>NW_018465732.1:0-544 GCF_002113885.1 Mizuhopecten yessoensis
TCATTTGGTAGATCATTCAATGATTGAGTGGATGATTCAAAAACAGAATGCACACATGTTTGGTCATTGAATGAATACAAATGTTAGAAAATTCAGGTGTTTGTGCATCCATTCAATGACATCACTGTCATGAGAGTGTCGTTGAATTTTACTTATATTTTCTCTGCGGCTCATCTATAGGAATATTTTCACTCACAAACTACACTCGATAAGAAATCTTTATGGCAAGGTAAAAATATCTATATTGCAAAGTACTAACAACTGCTGCCAAAATTTACAGTTTGTAGGTTCCCTTGATCCATAGTTTTGCATAATTAATTTGACTGATGGAATCAAGCAAGATGGCCACCAGGCAGCCATCTTGGATTTTGATAGTTGATTGGTGTGATTACAATATTTCTCAAGAATTAATAAACAGCCTGCACTGTACAACTTTGAGACTGATCAAGAAATGCCAGACANGCCCTTTCTCAAATTTCATATATTTAGAGGTTCTTCGTATTTCCTAGTTTTTCATACTTTATTTTGAGCTTGCATCATCAGG
>NW_018465733.1:0-544 GCF_002113885.1 Mizuhopecten yessoensis
AGTCCATTTAATAAACAGGTCAGTTTTAGTTGGTCAGAAAAAAAAAGAGAAAAAACATTACCAACCAACGGATTACACAAACTATAGGTACTGCAATTAATCTGATGTCTCTCATCTGTCTGAGTAGCTTGATAAACATAAAATGAAACCCTGAGATATTATTAATACGTGTGTATGTTTTGGCTGTTATTACATGAAAAATACAACCATAAAACATTCACGAAAAACGTTAAATTTTGTTCATAAACAAAACAAGAAAATGGCGTTCGAACGTTTTCGACGCAAAACAGCGTAGCGTTACGTACATAACGGCTAGATCTGGGGAAATAAATGCTGTGCAGCGGTGTTAGGACACACAATATAGCTAAGTTATGCTTCAAAAAGCTGAGTCAGAGAACTTGTCAATGCATGTTTTTTTTTATACACAGATGTGTCANATACACAGATGTGTCATTTCATTAGAAAGACACAAATAAAATATGGAATTTTTCCTTTAAATGCCGCATTTTACGGATCGTTACAGAATGGCTAGATCCAGTAATAT
>NW_018465734.1:0-544 GCF_002113885.1 Mizuhopecten yessoensis
TCGTCAGAAACTGAGGAATGGTGGATGCGAGACGCGTGAAACTGAGAGCGTTAAAAGTGAGTGATCTTGCGACCGGGCACAGGTTCGTTACAAATGTCTGAAATGTTTATGTGTGCTGTGACTCATATCAGTAGGTCTGTAACATATGTGTCAGTAGGTCTATATAATATGTGTATTTCAGACATTTGTAACGAACCCCTGTTGATCAGTGCAGTGTAACAGACGATATTTCTGCTAAATTGCATGAACGTTAAAATTGTTTCCATTGCCGGCATTGGTGATTTCAACCGATGTGCATTTTGTACGTTATGACAGGCTTTGGTCTTGTTTTCGTTGAAATAAAAGTGTGTTTTTTTATTTTATTTTTTATTTTTCACATAAATTTACAATGGCATTGTCAAATCTCACAATGCCCAGCCATATTTCAGCAACCGTCATGTTGATTTATATTGGATATTGTAGTTCAGGTCAGTGTTTTATTAATACGCTTTAGAATTCTGAATTGTGTCTCGTGATGCATGGTACTTAAAGTCCCATCAACGAC
>NW_018465735.1:0-544 GCF_002113885.1 Mizuhopecten yessoensis
AAACCAAAGTATCAGTACATGGTGATCCAGCTGCTACACCTGTTACGTCCAATGGGGACGACACTCCTGAAGATGATGTAGAGGAAGATCAGTTGGAATCTGGAAGGGCCGATAACACAGAAATCAAAACAGTCTGTGCATTAACAGAGTCTGGATATGACTCTTTGTCTGGGGAGGAGCAGCTACAACAAAAGGGTGAATCTAAGCCAGTAAAAGACCCAGGAGAGACAAGTCTTGACAACACAGGGCTAGTGAATGACTCTGGGGATGCAGCACTTGGGAAAGACTTGGGCGACGCAAATCTTAAATCTTCAAAACAAGAGAGCATGCTTAGTACTGATGCACAAAAAGAAGATAAAGAGCCACATTTTTATAGTACAAAGTGGAAGAGTAGCATAGAAGATCAAGGTAAGGTCCTGGAAAATACACTTACCTACAGTGGAGGGCAGCAGTCTTCTAAAGGTTTAACGGCGGGCAATGTCCCTCAAAAAGACTCTGGCAGAAGATGTCCAGCTGGAAGTGACGTCTCAGGTAAGTTAACCTA
>NW_018465736.1:0-544 GCF_002113885.1 Mizuhopecten yessoensis
TCCCGTGTATACCCCCGCAGGGTAGGTTCACCGCCCAGGTGTTAGTTACGTCTACAAATTTAATGCCAGGTGTTAATGTTTTATTGTTTATTAGCTTTAAGCCTTGCGGCTCATAGGCACATTATAACAACATTTATACAATGATATCAATGATATAGAATAATCCTATAGAATAATATGGATATGAATATTCTAGTCAATTACCCTTATAAAATGGAGCATAGGCATTATGTGTATGGCACAATGCGATTACATTATGCTATTTAAAGATATCTTTAAAGTTGAAAATGGGTAGTAAATATGATATGTCATTATAATTAGCAGGCGTGCACTAAAAAAAAACATATTTTAAGATACGGTTAATAATCATTTTGGTAACTGGACCGTGTTGTTAGGATTGATTATAAATAGACGAGTATGAAACGAGTGGGAGATAGTCAGTATCATGTACAAACTTGAAATAAGTTTATAATTGTACATTATACTAAGTAATACCGCAATAATAGTCATCAACGAGTTTTACATTCGAGCCTTTCATACAAAA
>NW_018465737.1:0-544 GCF_002113885.1 Mizuhopecten yessoensis
TGATATTGAAAATGAATTACTAGACTTGTCAAACGGACACAAATACGTTGCACTAATGGGTGATTTTAATGCGAGAACTAAAAGCCCTACCAGACTATGTTATTCCTGATCAAACTTTTCTTGAATCACTGCATATTACTGTAAATGATGAATTATACGCATACATGTATGACTTTGAAAAATTACCTGTATATCAAATTCCTTTGGATCGATATAGTGAAGATAAATGTAACCCGAATAACTTCGGGTATCAACTTCTAGATCTATGTAAAAGAACTAATTTATACATTGCTAATGGAACAGTTGGAAAAGATCGTCATATTGGTAAAAAAAACATGTAACGATGTCAGTTTAGTAGATTATTTGATTGTCTCATCAGAATTATTTAATATTATTGAAGATTTTGAAGTGAAAGAATTTGATCCACTGCTCTCTGATGTACATTATCGCTTAGAATTTAATTGCACTTGTAATGATAGCTTCTCCCCTAATTATCCCACTAAAGTGACCATGGAATGCAACGATTTTGTAAAATGGAAGCCAA
>NW_018465738.1:0-544 GCF_002113885.1 Mizuhopecten yessoensis
CACAACTCTTGCACCAGGCCTATAGACATCACAACTCTAGCACAACACCTATAGTCATCACAACTCTAGCACCAGGCATATGGACATCAAAACTCTAGCACCAGGCCTTTAGACATCACAACTCTAGCACCAAACATATAGACATCACAACTCTAGCACCAGACATATAGACATCACAACTCTAGCACCAGGCCTATAGACATCACTACTCTATCACCAAACATATAGACATCACAACTCTGGCACCAAACACATACACATCACAACTCTGGCACCAGGCATATACACTTCACAACTCTAGCACCAAACACGTAGACATCACAGCTCTAGCACCAGACATATAGACATTACAACTCTAGCACCAGGCATATGGGGATCACAACTCTTGCACCAGACATATAGACTTCACAACTCTGGCACCAAACATATAGACATTACAACTCTAGCACCAGGCATATGGGCATCATAACTCTTGCACCAGGCATATAGACATCACAGATCTGGCACCAAACATATAGACATCACAACTCTAGCACCAGGCCTA
>NW_018465739.1:0-544 GCF_002113885.1 Mizuhopecten yessoensis
ACCACACTACACCCCCCACCCCACCCACCATCACATAATGATGATTTTGAACTATAAAAGAAAATGACTTAAAGTATTATCATATATTGTGGCTTCTTAAATATGAGATGTTCTGCATTTCATTTGATAGGTAATCTTAATTTAATCTATAGTTTATAATATCAGTATCGTAACATGTGCATGGGGGATCACAATCAAGAGATTTAAGAGAAGGATATTGTTTTCTTTTTTATCCCGCCATAACACCCCACTCCCCACCAACCATCACACTCCATACCCAACCCCACCCATCACCCCACTTCCCACCCATCACCTCACTCCACACCCACATCCTCACTCACGCTCTCCATTCCCCACCCACCTACACACCCCACATCCCACACCCAACTCCCCACACCACCCACCACCACCACGAAGTCACCCCACTTACTGATCACCACTCACCACCACAAAGTCACCCCACTTACTAATCACCACTCACCACCACCCACCACCGCATAGTCACCCCACTTACTGATCACCACCAACCACCACACAGTCACCC
>NW_018465740.1:0-544 GCF_002113885.1 Mizuhopecten yessoensis
ATAACAAGCATTTAGGCTGTCAATATAACAAACATTAATGTTGTCGATATAACAAGCATTAAAATTGTCAATATAGCAAACATTAAGTGGGTACATATAACAAACATTCAGGTTGTCAACTAAAAACCCGTTTAGGCTGTCAATACAACAAGCATTTAGGCTGTCAATATGACAAGCATTAATGTTGTCAATATAACAAGCATTTAGGTTGTCAATATAACAAACATTAAGACTGTCAATGTAACAAACATGAAGGCTGTAAATATAACACACATTAAAAATTTCAATATAGCAAACATTTGGGCTGTCAATATAACAAATATTAACTCAGTCAATATAGCAAACATTAAGTCTGTACATATAACAAACATTAAGGTTGTCAACATAAAAACCCGTTTAGGCTGTCAATATAACAAGCATTTAGGCTGTCATTATAACATGCATTAAGGTTGTCAATATAACAAGCATTAAAATTGTCAATATAGCAAACATTAAGTGGGTACATATAACAAACATTAAGGTTGTCAACTAAAAACCCGTTTAG
>NW_018465741.1:0-544 GCF_002113885.1 Mizuhopecten yessoensis
ACTCTAGTGAGCTACAATAGTAGTGGTTTAGCAGCAGACATACTTGCTCTAGTGAGCTACAACAGTACTCGTTGTAATAGCTGCCACAACATCCCGAGCTGCAATATGTGTAGTATCTATAACTGCTGTAGTAGCCACTTATACAAAGTTCACTGAATGATTCTGAAAATAATTTGAAATATCATGTTATACAATTGTAAATACAACAATGTTATTAACTGAAATTGTATAAAACAAAATCGATGTTACTTACTAAAAACTTGTTTGTGACATTGGCTTTGTGTTTGTGTGACATTGGAGTTTTTGTTTGTTGTATGCTCCATTGGAAGTAATGTTTTACCAAAAATAGAAATTAACTAACATGTACAATCTTAAATTCATCAAGAGGAAGTGGGTTTTTTATGAAATCAGTTTAATAGATGTATTATAATTACTACAAGTGCGAATAAGGGAAACATATTTTTAAAGTTAGGGGTGAACGCATTATTAATTGCTTAGGACATTAAGAATGTTTTGTATAAATTGTTTATCAATTATCAAAATT
>NW_018465742.1:0-544 GCF_002113885.1 Mizuhopecten yessoensis
ATGCTTGACAGGAGACATGTGCTAAGGACTCGCAACATTTTAACAAAAACATGAGGGATTTACATTAAACATCTACATCACTATCAATGGTGTATGGATATATGCAATATTATATATTGGATAAGCTTTATTTATATATATATACACTTTGGATTAGCTGTTGACATAACCGAATAACCATATTTGGTCTAGAGCATCCTTGTGCCAAGAGGACTCACCATTGTAAAAATGTAGGGGAGAAAGTGTGTCTTAATTAGGAAAAGGTGGAGATCCCCACCCTATATCTCCATACCTAACACATTAACACAAGTACAATCATGCAACCAGACTTTACTCTGGGGTCCATTATCACACCAGGGGTGGGGTCCAATAGGGAAATTAGTTTATAACATTGAAACTGTTNCAATATACACTTGTCACCAGAGGTTTTCTGATTTCTGTCCTTACCCAGGGCCGGGGTATAATAGGCATTTTGGGTCATAACCTGGCAATGGTCAATATCCTCACCTTGTAACCGTACATATCCTCAACATCATTAGATGAA
>NW_018465743.1:0-544 GCF_002113885.1 Mizuhopecten yessoensis
TAAGTCACAATTACAGCATTAGTGGCATGTTGAGCTATCGGTCAAAGTGTTACATTGTCAAATTAGTGGTAGGTCAGAAATGTAAGGGTATACAAGGTATAATAACAATCGCCTTCATCATTCCTAAAACGATAAATTAGACATAAGATGGTAAGAAAGAACTACACAAATATACAAAAACGGAGAGAGGCATACGTTGTGATACTACCATTATCAAAAGTACGAGGTTAATAGATTAACTTGTTGACATTGTGCCGCTTCGAGTTATCAGAGAGACAGGTATTTCATTAGTCTCTTATTTTCCACCAAACTTTTTATCAAACTATCGACCAATGTGTGATGTGTCGTAACGATAGGTATTCTTTTATTTGTTGCCGTGGATTCTGAAGGCAAAATATTCACAGGATATACAGGAGTGGCTTAAATGATTAATGTGTATTACAAAGCATTCTCGTCATACTGAGAAAGATGAGCACAGGAATTCTAACAAATGACAAGTATAAATGACCCAGAAAACTGTCTGCCTTGAAGTAGAAGTGCTATT
>NW_018465744.1:0-544 GCF_002113885.1 Mizuhopecten yessoensis
GATCCTTAAGTTGAGTTAAAAGTCGAAGCTATAGTATATGGAGCTATCAAGCGTATAACAAAGTATAACCGTATTGATATTGCATAATATGTAACGACAAGAGCGTTCCTTCCTTGGCCAATGGTAATTCTCCGTCAGAATTCACATTGTTTTTTTTTACCAATTACGTCATTTTTCACCTTCATAATTATTGCATGACTGCTTCAGGTAATGTAAAGAAAACAAGTTGCAAAATTGATTTCCTTTTAAACAGAAAATCCGTTATAGTAAACGGGTATAAAAAAACTCCTTAGTAATGCCGGCATAATGCGTACCTTGTTGCAAAATGAGGCAATGACATCTCCAGAGAAAAGGACTTCTTGTTGACACTGGGGTCATCGACTGAAACAATGACACCTTGTTGACTTCTGAAAAAGTGACACCTTGTTGACTTCTGTAACAATGACACTTTGTTGAGACATGCATTAATGACACCTGTTAAACACCTCAAACAATGACACATGAGCTTGTTGATACTTAAAGCAGCGAAACATTGTTTACGCCT
>NW_018465745.1:0-544 GCF_002113885.1 Mizuhopecten yessoensis
TTAAATAAGGCCGACAACTTGGTCTTCTGTCTCTATAAAAACACAAAATATAAACAGATAAGGATATATGTTGAAAAGATACCACCTTTTGTCAGTATTTTTATGGTAACATCCTAAAGATTCATTGTTGTGGACCTCAATGAACATTTCTATGATTCAAATTATAAACCGCACATATTTACTGCATAATTGGGGTGTGTAAACAAAGATATTATTTTCTTTCGGGCATAATTTGAAAAGTTGAATTGACTAGTTGCTATCCTTTTCAGATATTTAACGGTATTCTTTCTGAACATATTAAATGAGTTAATCGGAAAAAAGTATTGAATTATTGCAGCATGATTGCATATTGTTTGACAACCGACAGTTATCAAACTAGCTGTAGATATTGTTAACACCAAATTTGAATAACGAAACCAGGTATATTTACCTCACTAAATCGAATATGACTGCGCTTTAAATCAGGGTGGATGACAGTTATTTTCATGCTTATGACTTTCTCTCTCCTTTACCGTACGTGTTGTGTGAATACGTGAGCGGTGGA
>NW_018465746.1:0-544 GCF_002113885.1 Mizuhopecten yessoensis
GAACAAGCGGAGTAACACGTCCTAACACTAGACTACCGTGCCTCCTGAGTTACTTTCAAGGTCACAGGAATCATAGAGATAGAAAACTTAGATTTTCTAGTCAAAGCTAGTGCAAATCTTTTTCTAAAATATTGTATTCAGGTCGAAGGTCAACTTTGAGCACTGGCTGATGTCAAATCGCTTTAAGCAACTTTTCAGTCTGTAATGCCCAGTTTCCTGATTCTTAAACATTAGTGTGAAAGTCCCCTCATCCTTTGTTCCTAACTTTGGAATGGATGGTATTCCATTAGTATAACCATATATAATGAATATGCTTGCTTTGCATGAATGGAACTTTACAAATATGTTACAAGGAATATGTTCCAGGATCTGTTCCTACCTGTGGGGATTTATTTTCTTGTAATTACATTGAAATGATTTAGATCCAAATCCTACAATCGGATACAATATATGTACAGCGCTAGCTCTCAACAAGATTTAATGAAACACATACAAATATGTACAGCTCTCAACAAGATTTAATGAAACACATACAAATATGTAT
>NW_018465747.1:0-544 GCF_002113885.1 Mizuhopecten yessoensis
ACGGGCACCAGAATTGGACAATTTCTATTATTTATTATGGGTTCAATTTTTGTTCCTCATTAAAAGATTCGATTATGTAAATAAAGACTTTGGGAATGAAAACACAAAGATCGCCTTGCTTTTTTTATAAGAAGGTCGGACTGGATATTATTATAATCAATGCTTAACGGCAAATCAACCCAGGATAGGTCACTAGGGCCTACAAATGGTCGACCAAAAAAATGCTTAATCAAATGTTAAAGGTGTGAAAAGGGAGAAAGAACAAAGAGGAATAAAAGAAAAGAGAAAAGAGTGAAACGCTACCTCTCACTTGCGCCACTTGCGAGTCAATTATCTCGCAGCAAGAACAGAAAGTTAACATATATCTCATCAATCTAGTCCGATAGAAGTCTAAATCGTGGTCGACTCCATTCATAAAGGTGTTAATTATAGAGGCAGATGAGAATGGAGAATATGTCATGGAAAATGTATATGAAGTGTATAACACAACACACATATATATCTTCTTCTTCCTTGTATTTGCCTCCTTCAACTGGTTGAAGAT
>NW_018465748.1:0-544 GCF_002113885.1 Mizuhopecten yessoensis
ACTCCTCTCTTGTAGATAACACTGAATACTTAATTCTTTTGTGATGACGCATCTTTCCAGAATATCTGAAACTAACAACAAGCTTATGAGCCATGGTTCACTGATAAAGTAAAGTAAGCGTATTTCAGTGGTGTATGTCATCTTTAATGAAGAAAAACTTGGAAATTTTAAAAAAAAGGGCATCAAATGCGAAAAACAATCAAGGAAATGCTTACTTCTATGAGTTATAAAAAAATATATCCACTTAATCTCTTTGTCATTAAACCAGTGAAAGCAATTCACATATCTTCATTGTTATATACTCTACTCTTTCTGATAATGTGATAGAATACCACGTTGTATGACCATCTTTCATCATACATGTACGCTGTTACCATACTATGATATAGATTCATTGTAAATTGTGATTTATTATTTTTAAACGTCATCATATAACACCAAATTGTAATTTTATGAATGTGTCTAGAAGGTCTCTATTGATCAGACCCGGGACAAATCGGCAATGGTAAAACATTTAGCGCACGGCTTCAACTTCCGGTCACCA
>NW_018465749.1:0-544 GCF_002113885.1 Mizuhopecten yessoensis
ATAACTAATGAAGTTACACACCTAAGTGGTTTCTATATCCATACAAAGTCACATGAGGGACATGATTGATTCTGATAAGCCAGCTGACTGTTGTTTTGACGTCAACATTTAGCTTGCTTATCGTGAGATAGTGTTCACTTGTAACAAGATAGGCTGTAACACACTTCAAAACATGTGAAATAACGCTTATATAGGATACGGTCTTATCTCGTGTTTACTATACATTTTTATGCTTTTGTGGTCGTTTTGAGGTAGAACATTCGCGAATTCTTGTGTTAGCAGGCCAGGCAAATCAGCTAGAAATGAGACGCAATCGATACAGAACTTAAAGGACCCACTAATAATAGCATTGTCAGTTTCTTCCCTACTTTTTGCTTATTAGAAAAAGGACGGTCAACGAAATTTTCAAAACACATATATATATATTGAGGTAAGGCTGCTCACATTAATTACCGCTCATTAAATCAAATGTTTGTTCAAACCCAGCTCTACTTCATCACAAACCGTTTTCCATATATGTGTTTGTTTTCTTTCATGTTTTTTT
>NW_018465750.1:0-544 GCF_002113885.1 Mizuhopecten yessoensis
GAGAATTTATATAGGCTTTGCCTGTTATTCAATCCAATTGATTACAACATCTTGTCAATAAAATTTGATGAAATGAAATCACGGGTCACCCTTTTGCGACACTTCAAAGAGGTCGATTGTCCCACTATTGACACGTTTCCTTCAAAAATGTTTGGAGGAGGTAGGGTGAGATAAAACTAAGGAAAAGGTGAGTTTTGAGCATAAACCCAGAAGGGAACAGTTATTTTTCTTTTACAATGATGTAGTAAACAAAATACTGTCTCATAATCATACAAATTCGAGCGACAGTTTGTTGGTCAATTGCCGTCTCCGTTTGAATTCATGCGTTTCAAAGTAAACCCTTCATAGATGGTTATGCTATTGGGCCAACAAATGAAAATTATATTGTACCTCTGTACATTTAACGTTAGTACAGGCTGACAGGTCACAACCAATACTTTAAGAAAAAGCTGGACAAAGTAATATAAAATGCATTTCACCTCCAACATCATACTTGATACAGATTATACCCCTGGACCTTTTGGAACGATAATAAAACGTCCAA
>NW_018465751.1:0-544 GCF_002113885.1 Mizuhopecten yessoensis
GTGAACGTACATGCCTGCATGCATGAATATGCTTATATAACGTAATGCAAATTCATCGTGGAATCCTATGGAGATCAGTCTTAAAACTAGATCCAGGGATATGTAATGGACACTCGCTTAAAATACATCAATTCTATAAATACTGATTTGGTATCGAGACCATGACAATGATCAGTAAATGTTTAAAAGTTCAATTATTTGTACTTTGTATTTCATTGACTGATTAATTAAATGATTATTATCAGGAACATGAGGTGTGACATTATTATATCATCTTGTCTTTATTTTCAGTGCATGAGCACTCACAGATGTTTGTGTCCGGGATGTTTGTGTCCCTTCAATGGAAGTACAGTGATGGCGAACAGATTAACAGCGCCCTCTGGTCTCCAGGCAACCCTGACCCCAATCAAGGTCACTGTGTCATGTTGACACAGACAGGTCTCAACAGTGTTGATTGTACGGAGAATCTTTTCTCTATCTGCGGATTATTTTAGAGCCAGAAACTCAATGTGACTATATTTTGTTCTGAGTTTAAACGTTTTTT
>NW_018465752.1:0-544 GCF_002113885.1 Mizuhopecten yessoensis
TATCGGAGAAGCGGAAGCACCTTTAAGGTAAGTGGCAATTTTAAGCGAATTCGATTGCTCGATAATTGTTTTGTGTTGTACTGGTTTTGACAAACCTAGTCGCATAGGCTCTTTTAACAACCAATCTAAGACCCCATTTTGCTAGCTTAAATTCTTTGTCTCTAACAATGTCGACATTTCTTTGTTTGTCAAATGACGGTTAAGTGCTGCTCTTATATTTATCAGAGTTGTTCTGTGGTATACCTATGATTCGCTCTTTCCCTTCATACTCATATATGTTGCTGGTTTAGCTTCGCAATAAAATTGCCCCAGGCTGTCGGCCAGTGTTTCCACGGAAACATTTTTCACGTCCATCTCTTTCTCATTTTTTCTCTTTGTTGCAGTCTAAAACAAAGGTATATACTGTGATACAGTAAAGATAATAACGAATAACCAGCATATTGCAATGTTGGATGACTTTATTTGTATCCCCACGGACTCAAACCTCTATTCCTCGTCGACCAAACTTGTCTGTTGTGTAACGATTGAAACAGTTTTTGCTTGC
>NW_018465753.1:0-544 GCF_002113885.1 Mizuhopecten yessoensis
CCTGTGTAACATTTTATTTTCCAACCTATTGAGTGAAAGTTTCCTTTCAACATAACACATACAAGATTAATAAGAAAATCACCATAGCGTAATACTGTGGTCGAATTCAGCATCTACACTGACATGCGTTCAATAGAGCGACTCCAGCTGTGTCAGGTACAAACTAATCACGTGGTACTTATCCAAGACAAAAGCACTGAAACGCTAAATTGTTGATGATTATGTTGATCAATGAAAACAAAAAATTCCAACTTGTTCACTGTTAAAATGACGCTGTCGTTATACAATGGAGCATATAAGTAATATGGTGTTCATTATATGTTGTATTTTCGAGAACATTGTTGAGTCTTTCAGAATGAAATGTATCTATTTCCTGTATTTTCATCTTATACGAAATCGTGTTTCCACGTGACTTCATGTAAATCTTTCCTTGCATATATGAATTCAGAAACTGACGAATGAAGACACGCGGTACAGAAACAGCTCCCTCCTCTTGTGTGGTTATGTTCTTTTCATCTAGGTGTTCGCTGGACCTTCATGGATT
>NW_018465754.1:0-544 GCF_002113885.1 Mizuhopecten yessoensis
CTGCACACATTCTAATTGTGTTCTTGTAATCTCCTGTGAGGTAGTGAAACGTTGCTAAAAGCATCAGTCCCGGACTGGTACATACCGACGCTTGCCGCGCCAGTAATTGCTTACATTTCTTGAGAGCTAAATACTTCTGTTTGTTGCTTCTAGTAGTGCTATACATATACACGTCAAACAATGTACAGGCTATTTTGAACAGTATATTAGTCATTGCACAGAAAGCAATGAATTCATCCACATCCGTTTTAGCCTCATGGAGGTGTTTCATTAAAGAGTACAGTTTTTTTTCCTCGCTTTTGTCCCGAGATAATATAAAGAAACATTCTCGAAAAAGGTCGAAGTCCCTCAAAAATTCCAAATGATGTACTGATTTCAAACTTTGGTGTCGTTGGATCAGATGTCCGATGTATGGAATATTGACCGGTTCTGTTGATAAACACATCCAGTTTAGGTAATAGAGATCAATCAGAAAATGTAGCAGTTTTTGACGGTTTTGCCCATGAACTTTCCTCAAAAACATGTTGTTTCTTCTGATGAAATA
>NW_018465755.1:0-544 GCF_002113885.1 Mizuhopecten yessoensis
AGAGTCTGGTATAGAGGACTTTCACTAGTCCTGAACCGGAAATAAGCTTAACTTAAACTTAACTTAACATTAAATGACAGGTTTGCTATTTGGCGTCTCAATGCGTTTCTTCGGACTGTTTTGTAGAAATAATGAATTTCCATATCAGCGTATTTCAGTATTTAATCTTCATATTCATTATTTCATTCCTTCTCCGCATAACGTTTTTGTTTACGAATTTCAAGTTCCTGGTCTTTGTACATTTTGTATGTAATCGCGTCGGATTCTGCCCTTGGTTTCCCATCGTCTTTCCATTCCTACCTTGCTTGACGCATAATGAAATGGCGATGATTCATTTGATGTTTCGTCCAGTACGGGTTTAGATAAGTTTTAATTTTCCAAAAGGAATGCTCTCGACAGTAGCCACATTCATTACACTTATGATACTTTAAAAATAGTTGTCTAAAAATGTCGAACTACATTTAATTGTACGTGAGTCTAATTAGTTAAAGTTGTGTAACAAACGTTGTTCTCCAGAGTAAAAATAAGGTATAAACTAGGCGTT
>NW_018465756.1:0-544 GCF_002113885.1 Mizuhopecten yessoensis
AATAGGTCACTTGAGCAAAGCTCAGGTGACCTAAAAATATATATAAAAAAAAAAAAATGGGTTTTTGATTTGGCAGAGGAACTCTGGCATGGCTATACTGCCAATACACGTTGAAATATAATATAACTTGTCAAAATTAAACCCTGTATAACATGGAAACCTGTATGAACCAGACGTTCAAGTAGTTTCAAATGCATGTCTATGTAAACTGAACCTGTGTAATGTAAAACCTGTATACAGAATTTATAATGGTACTGTTGGTTTTACTTTTCCTAAAAAAATAGACAGACTAGAGAGAAGAAAATTGACAAAGACGGACAGGCAATTAAGAAAAAGGGACTATCGTACAAGATGAAAAAAAGGAGAAACAGACTATCTGGGAGAAATAAACGAGAGACAATGACAGGACAGACAGACAGCAAAATAACAACACAGAAATATGAACAAACAGCCAGACTTAGGACAGTTCATCTAACAAACAGCCAGACTAGTACTTAGAACAGTTCATCTAACAAACAGCCAGACTAGTACTTAGGACAGATCA
>NW_018465757.1:0-545 GCF_002113885.1 Mizuhopecten yessoensis
GACAGTGACACAGGTGCCAACTTTGACTATAGAGTGTAACATATAATTTGCGTTATGGACTTTGACACAGACTTTGACTATAGAGTGTAACATATATCTTATGTTATAGACAGTGACACAGGTGCCGACTTTGACTATAGAGTGTAACATATATCTTACGGTATGGACAGTGACACAGACTTTGACTATAGAGAGTAACATATATCTTACGGTATAGACAGTGACACAGACTTTGATGATAGAGTGTAACATATATCTTACGGTATAGACAGTGACACAGACTTTGACTAGAGAGTGTAACATATATCTTACGTTATTGACAGTTACTCAGACTTTAACTATAGAGTATAACATATATCCTACGGTATAGACAGTGACACAGACTTTGATGATAGAGTGTAACATATATCTTACGGTATAGACAGTGACACAGACTTTGACTAGAGAGTGTAACATATATCTTACGTTATTGACAGTGACTCAGACTTTAACTATAGAGTATAACATATATCCTACGGTATAGACAGTGACACAGACTTTGATGA
>NW_018465758.1:0-545 GCF_002113885.1 Mizuhopecten yessoensis
AGTGGTGTACTGTGGTATGGTATAAGTTTGGTCCTCACTAAGTGGGTTACTGTTGTATGGTACATGTAAACGTTTGGTCCTCACGAAGTGGTGTACTGTGGTATGATATAAGTTTGGTTCTCACATAGTGGTGTACTGTGGTATGGCATAAGTTTGGTCCTCATTAAGTGGTGTACTGTGGTATGGTATAAGTCTGGTCCTCACTAAGTGGTGAACTGTGGTATGGTATAAGTTTGGTCCTCACTAAGTAGTGTACTGTTGTATGGTATAAGTTTGGTTCTGACTAAAAGGTGTACTGTGGTATGGTATAAGTTTGGTCATCACTAAGTTGTTTATCGTGGTGTGATATCAGTTGGTCCTCACTAAGTGGTGTACTGCGGTATGGTATAAGTTTAGTCCTCACTAAGTGGTATACTGGGGTATGGTATAAGTTTGGTTCTGACTAAGATGTGTACTGCGGTATGGTATATGTTTGGTCCTCACTAAGTGGTGTACTGTGATATGGTATACGTTTGGTCCTCACTAAGTGGTGTACTTCGGTATGG
>NW_018465759.1:0-545 GCF_002113885.1 Mizuhopecten yessoensis
CATATACACACTGAAAGAGCACCTGAAGAAATTTGTGTGTTTTCCGACGATACATCACCTATGCTCGTTTTGTGGCACACATGTCCAAAAAGGTGCAAAGACATGTACAAACAGACACTGTGTCCGTGATCTAACTCTGCCAGGAGCTGTTGGATATTTTATTCAGCATTCTGTAATTAACCAACTGCAGCTCATGTGTAAAAGGGAATCGTTTTTGAAAAAGATTAGAACAAACAGATTTCAGCACTTTAGCAATAATCCAGAGGAAAATCTTCGTGATGTGTATGATGGGTCAAATTATAAAAGACTCTTCAACAATGGCTTTCTAAATGACCCAAACGCAGTTTCATTTTCGTTTAATACCGATGGAGTTCCGATCTTTAAAAGCTCGGCATTATCTATGTGGCCTGTGTTTATGATAATAAATGAACTGCCCATCTCCGAGAGAAAGTTGAAGGAAAATGTTATCTATTATGGATTATGGATCTGTGTCAAAAAGCCGAACATGTGGAGCTACCTCAAGCCTCTGCAGGAAGAGTTTTCCA
>NW_018465760.1:0-545 GCF_002113885.1 Mizuhopecten yessoensis
CGTCCTTTGCCACTGAGTTTCGTTCTATGTTTCTGGTCCTAGCTCCGATCTACGTCCTTTCCCACTAAGTTTCGTTCTATGTTCCTTGTCCTGGCCCCGGTCTACGTCCTTTCCCACTGAGTTTCGTTCGATGTTCCTGGTCCTAGCTTGGGTCTAAGTCCTTTGCCACTGAGTTTCGTTCAATGTTCCTGGTCCTGGCTCGGGTCTACGTGGTCCTAGCTCGGGTCTTCGAACTTTTCCACTGAGTTTTGTTCTATGTTTCTGGTCTTACCTCGGGTCTATGGTCCTGGCTCGGGTCTACGTCCTTTCCCACTGAGTTTCGTTCGATGTTCCTGGTCCTAGCTTGGGTCTACGTCCTTTGCCACTGAGTTTCGTTCTATGTTTCTGGTCCTAGCTCGGGTCAACGTCCTTTGCCACTGAGTTTTGTTCTATGTTTCTGGTCCTAGCTCGGGTCTTCGAACTTTTCCACTGAGTTTCGTTCTATGTTTCTGGTCTTACCTCGGGTCTACGTCCTTTGCCAATGAGTTTCGTTCTATGTTCCTGGT
>NW_018465761.1:0-545 GCF_002113885.1 Mizuhopecten yessoensis
TAAAATGCCCCCTCCAAATCCTGTTAATCTATCCCTCCTATGTGGGTACACCAGGATGTGAATCAATCATAATGTCATTACTATGTATTTCCTGATTGAGATGTGTCTCTGTCAAACAGATAATATCATTACTTGCAAATTCTGCTTCAATTATATCAAGTTTGTTACGTACTGATCTAACATTAAGATGGATTATTTCAAGATTGCCCTGGGGCCCAGGATTTAATTCTACATCATTACTTAAAATAACAATTTTACTAAGGACAAACATTTTAAAACTATTGTTGTTAATTAACATTACTGAATAAGGCAAAAACATATGATAGTGTATAAGGGGAGGGGGTGAAGCTCTCAGTTCAAGTAATAACCTCATCACAGAGATACTAGTCAAGTCTTTCTTAAGATGCCCGTGTATGTCAGTACATATATTTAGGTGCATATCAACCGTTTTCAAACTGACAATACTTACTCAGACACACGGGCAGTGTATAATGGTAAGGTGGAGTTGGTTGGAGATGATGACTATGATAACATGAGTTATTTAC
>NW_018465762.1:0-545 GCF_002113885.1 Mizuhopecten yessoensis
CACCTTTGGGTTTATGTCCCCACCTGCAGATTAGAATGTGTCAAGGAGTGTACACCACTGGCGGTATGTCTCCACCTGCAGATAAGATTGGGTCAAGGACTGTACCCCACTGGGGTATGTCTCCACCTACAGATTAGAATGTGGATATGTCTCCATCAACAGATTACATCTACAGATTAGAATGTGTCAAGGCCAGTACACCACTGGGGATATGTCTACGCCTATGGGGATATGTCTCCATCAACGGATTAGAATGTACATCTCTGGGGATATGTCTCCACCTACAGATTAGATTGTGTCAACGACTATACACCTTTGGGTTTATGTCCCAACCTGCAGATTAGAATGTGTCAAGGCCAGTACACCACTGGGGATATGTCTACGCCTATGGGGATATGTCTCCATCAACAGATTAGAATGTACATCTCTGGGGATATGTCTCCACCTACAGATTAGAATGTGTCAAGGAATGTACATTTCTGGGGATATGTCTCCATCAACAGATTAGAATGTGTCAAGGACTGTACACCACTATCGGAATGTCT
>NW_018465763.1:0-545 GCF_002113885.1 Mizuhopecten yessoensis
TAAACTCTGGTTAACTGACCTGTATCATAGAATGTACTCGGTCATTATGCAGCAGGAGGCGTATGACATAAAATCTGGTTATCTGACCTGTATCATAGAATGAAATCTGTCATCATACAACATGAGGCTTATAACATAAACTCTGAGTAACTGACCTGTATCATAGAATGTACTCTGTCATCATACAGCAGGAGGCTTATAACATAAACTCTGGTTAACTGACCTGTACATAGAATGTACTCTGTCATCATACAGCAGGAGGCTTATAACATAAACTCTGGTTAACTGACCTGTATCATAGAATGTACTCGGTCATCATACAGCAGAAGGCTTATGACATAAAATCTGGTTAACTGACCTGTATCATAGAATGTACTCTGTCATCATATAGCAGGAGGCTTATAACATAATCTCTGGTTAACTGACCTGTATCATATAATGTACTCTGTCATCATANAAACATAAACTCTGGTTAACTGACCTGTATCATAGAATGTACGCCGTCATCATACAGCAGGAGGTTTATGACATGAACTCTGGTTAAC
>NW_018465764.1:0-545 GCF_002113885.1 Mizuhopecten yessoensis
GAAGATCATTTTAGTATTATATTAAAACACAATTGATTTTTCATTTTAAATACTTTTTTTTATCTTTCAACAGATTTGAATATGAGGAAGCTGCATGCCTTACAAGTGACGAGTCAGAAAACTTTGAGGACAATGAAGAAGAGCCGTTGGTGGATTCAGATGATGATATTGAGACCGATATTGAAGATGAACAAGTAACTGAAGAGAAAACCGAAACCAAGTGGTCTGCGAATTATGATTTGTCGGTATATGACTCTGATGTGGCAATTCACAAACTACCTAATTCAGATTTGACATTAATTCAATGGCTTTACTACCAATTTTTTATGTTAGTGTCTCATCCAACGATGAGCAAAAGTGCGTTTTCTCATAACTTAAAAATTCAGAAAATTACACAAAATGACAAAAGTGATCAAATATCGTCTTCATATTATGAAGCCCGACATTTGATTAAGCCATTTCTTGTAAAGAAGAAAGTCTTCAGTGTTTGTCCAAAGGACTGTAATTTTTAGAACAAATGAAAAATATTCCTATGCAGACCTGAC
>NW_018465765.1:0-545 GCF_002113885.1 Mizuhopecten yessoensis
TATGTATGGACAAGGTAGACATATTAACGTTGTAAGTAAGGACAAGGTAGATATATTAACGTTGTATGTATGGACAAGGTAGAAATATTAACGTTGTATGTATGGACAATGTAGACATATTAATGTTGTATGTATGGACAATGTAGACATATTAACGTTGTATGTATGGACAATGTAGACATATTAACGTTTTATGTATGGACAAGGTAAAAATATTAACGTTGTATGTATGGACAAGGTAGACATATTAACGTTGTAAGTAAGGACAAGGTAGATATATTAACGTTGTATGTATGGACAAGGGAGAAATATTAACGTTGTATGTATGGACAAGGTAGACATATTAACGTTGTAAGTAAGGACAAGGTAGATATATTAACGGTGTATGTATGGACAAGGTAGAAATATTAACGTTGTATGTATGGACAAGGTAGACATATTAACGTTGTATGTAAGCCGAAGGTAGACATATTAACGTTGTATGTATGGACACGGTAGAAATATTAACGTTGTATGTATGAAAACGGTAGAAATATTAACGTTGT
>NW_018465766.1:0-545 GCF_002113885.1 Mizuhopecten yessoensis
TGTGTATACAAAATACGAATATTTATTTATCAACGAGTGCAGTTTGCTTTTCTGGTCATAATAAAATATTTCATTATATAGAGGAACGCAAATTTCATATATAAATATGCCTTTTACATCGTCTTTTGTGATAAATTTTCATTACATTATAATTTCTAAATGAGGAAAGATTTGTATTCGTGATTAAGTTAATATTGATAATACCTTATAAATTGTAACATAAATAATGTTATATATCATAAAAATAAAATACTTTTGATATTTGTACGAATCTTTTCTACATAATGCAATTCCAAAAGACGATCACAGTTAATAACAAAAAGTGAGCTATCTAACGTACCTGTCAGTGACAAGACCAGGAACATGTTAACAGGGTCAGGAATTCACGCAGATAGGTCACGTTTCATCCACAGCATATAATAAAATAAAAGAAAGAATCAAAAATGTTGTTAATAAACTAATAATCCAAAATTGAAAATTGAAATATATAATACACGAATAAAAACATTTCGTTTTGAAAGTCTATCTCAAAAACTTCTATTATT
>NW_018465767.1:0-545 GCF_002113885.1 Mizuhopecten yessoensis
ACCTGATAGAACGTCTACCATATACAAACTTAGCCCTACTAGTCAAAAATACCTGGTAGAACGTCTACCTTAGACACAGTTAGCCCTACTTGTCTCATATACCCAATAAACGTCTACCATAGACACACTTTGACCTACTAGTCACAAATACCTGATAGAACGTCTACCATAGACACACTTAGACCTACTTGTCACAAATACCTGATAGAACGTTTACCATAGACACACTTGGCCCTACTGGTCACATATACCTGATAAAACGTCTACCATAGACACACTTACCACCACTGGTCACATATACATAATAAAACGTCTACCATAGACACAGTTAGCCCTACTGGTCACATATACCTGATAGAACGTCTACCATAGACACACCTACTGTAGCTCCACTGGGCACATATACCTGATAAAAAGTCTACCATAGACACAGTTAGCCCTACTGGTCACATATACCTGATAGAACGTCTACCATGTACAAACGTAGCGCTACTAGTCATATATACCTGATAGAACGTCTACCATAGATACACTTGGCCCTACTA
>NW_018465768.1:0-545 GCF_002113885.1 Mizuhopecten yessoensis
TGTCCACACAGTAGTCAAGATTCTTAGATACTGTGTCCCCACAGTTGTCAAGGTTCTTTGATGCTGTGCCTACACAGTGGTCAAGGGTCTTAGATGCTGTGTCCCCACAGTGGTCAAGGTTCTTAGATGCTGTGTCTACAATGTAGTCATGGTTCTTAGATGCTGTCTACACAGTGGTCAAGGTTCTTAGATGCTGTGTCTACACAGTNCTTAGATGCTGTGTCTACACAGTGGTCAAGATTCTTAGATGCTGTGTCTACACAACAGTCGAGGTTCTTAGATACTGTGTCTACACAGTGGTCAAGGTTCTTAGATGATGTGTATACACCGTGGTCAATGTTTTTAGATGCTGTGTCTACACAGTGGTCAAGGTTCTTAGATGCCGTGTCCACAGTGGTCAAGATTATTAGATGCCGTAGTCTACACAACAGTCAAGGTTCTTAGATGCTGTGTCTACACAGTAATCGAGGTTCTGAGATGCTACGTCTACACAGTGGTCCAGGTTCCTAGATGATGTGTCTACACAGTGGTCAAGGTTCTTAGAT
>NW_018465769.1:0-545 GCF_002113885.1 Mizuhopecten yessoensis
TCATTTGAAAATATTTATACGGTTTACTATAAACGTCCGTTTTTTTATTTATTTTTTGGAGTAGGAGAGGAGGGGGTTATTCCATTTATCAATAATCCATTATTAAAGAACAATTTGAATAATGAAAAAAAATAATGATATTGCCTCATATTTCGTTAAAATCGTATGCTTTTTGGCCATTTTGGTATTAATTTCAAACAAGAGTACGTAGAAAACATGATACGCCCGTCCCTAACTTTGCCGAAAAGAGTGCAGTTATTTATTTGATTTTGGTGAATAGATAATGATCAAGCTGTAACTTTTTTTAATAAATTCACAAGACCAGCAACCACTAAGGTTTAATAAATTTGTATTAGAGATGCATGTTCTGAAGGTAATTATGTACCTCTTCCCACTCATAAAAATAATCTGAAAGTAACTGCAGACTACATTTTGGAATAATAAAAGCGTAAGGGTATGGTACCTTCAACTTGTTTAGTTCATGTGCAAGAAAACAATTATTTGATTGTACTGAATATCTATGTAGCAGCCCTCTGCACAATCTC
>NW_018465770.1:0-545 GCF_002113885.1 Mizuhopecten yessoensis
GAATTTCGCTGTTGCTGCGACACGTGGAATCTGGTTAAATGGAGTGGTGAGTGCTACGCTTCCGAGTAAGTCTCCAGGCTGGTTCTTGTATGAACTTTCCAATTTCAAAACCCGACTGGGCAGGTATTCAATATTGAGAACCGAAGTCCTCTCATTCTCTTGCAGCTTACTCGTAGCTGTGATTTGGCTGTAAGGCAAAGTAGCAAATGGTGTATCAATCCTGATGTTGCCTATTATGTCCCCTTCCATGTTCCATTGTGAGGATGCTGATATTCTTGACATAAGGGGCTGGAGTTCGAAGTAAGCTGCAGTTTGGAACGCGTTCATATCACCGGTAAATTCCATATTTGTTTCAAGTCTTCGGATGTCCTCCAAATTTGTGGTGATGAGAAGGAAAATACGTTTGCTGTTATCCATTCTCAAACGATTTTCTAATGAAACAACCTGAGTTGATCCATATTGCACAGCTCCGGTGTTGATAAGTTCCGTTGCTTTCTTGATCTGGTTAAATGATACGACAATGTTTTTCATCACTGTTGACTGCA
>NW_018465771.1:0-545 GCF_002113885.1 Mizuhopecten yessoensis
TCTTAAGGACATCGCTTTGGATCTCATTGAAATGGTGAACGTCTTTCTCCCAGACACTGCAAATGACCGCATGGCTCGATTCAAATCCTGCGAGGTCCTGCTTCACCACCTGATGCCACGTGAACGCTTCCCATTCAGAATGACAGAAAAGGGACGGGTGCAAGCCAATAAACTCCAGGAACATATCTGTAAAGTCTACATCCGACACGCAGGGAAAATGAAAGAGCGTAAACATCTAAAAGAGCAAATGGTTTGCTTCTTAAAAGCCAAGTTCAATTACATGAAAACCCAGGAAAGGAAAACAAACACTGATGTATTCATGAAGCTGTATTTCCTTGCAAGCTACCTCCAACTTAAGAATGTTGACACACAAAACCTTATGATGGAATTTGAGACAGAGGTACGGAATGAACACCTCCAGAAGAACCAACCAAAGATCAGAAAACGATTGGAACCATTGGGATTTCTTNATTGGGATTTCTTGTTGACGATAAAGATATGCGAAATATTTCTGTCCAATGTGTAGCGAGACGATTTTGTGAAGC
>NW_018465772.1:0-545 GCF_002113885.1 Mizuhopecten yessoensis
ATATATAGGCAGAGCTGTGAATCGTATATATAAACATATAGGCAGAGCTGTGAATCGTATATATAAATGTATAGGCAGAGCTGTGAATCGTATATATAAACATATAGGCAGTGCTGTGAATCGTATGTATAAATATATAGACAGAGCTCTAGTTTTAAGTTAGCTTTTAAGTTTTCTTTTTCATTGCTGTGAAACAAAACTTGTTCTTGCGGCTACGTCAATAACATTGAAATCATCCAAAGTCATAAACCGTTAACCACCTGTCATGTCATAGCAGTTGATATATATATATATTAATGATTAAGAATTTAGTTAAATAGAATTTGACTAAAACATAAGTATCTTATCAATTTCGATGTCTGTTCATCCACACCCATAAGTCAATACGAAATGTATTAAACTATATGACGTCAGGATGTTTTAAGAGCGAGTTACTTTGTTGAGTACAATAACTGCCACTGTATACGGGCACTGTATGTAGCCAGTTGTCCCTGTACATAACTTTAACCGTCTTTAAATCATCACGTATTTCATATACGGTTATG
>NW_018465773.1:0-545 GCF_002113885.1 Mizuhopecten yessoensis
TTGTTGTTAAAGATCAGGTGATTGTTGTTACAGATCAGGTGACTGCTGTTACAGATCAGGTGCTTGTTGGTACAGATCAGGTGCTTGTTGTTACCCAACTGGTATTTGTTGTTACAACACAGGTGCTTGTTGTTACAGATCAGGTGCTTGTTGTTACCCAACAGGTGCTTATTGTTACATATCCGGTACTTGTTGTAACAGATCAGGTGCTTGTTATTACCCAACAGGTGTTTGTTGTTACAGATCAGGTACTTGTTGTTACCGAACAGGTGCTTATTGTTACATATCCGGTACTTGTTGATACAGATCACGTACTTGTTGTTACCGAACAGGTGCTTATTCTTACATATCCGGTTATACCTTAATGGGGGCAGTAGCTACTTCATTGAGGAAGTAGATATTTTAATGGGGCAGTGGTATTTGTTTTTACCGAACAGGTGCTTGTTGTTACCGATCACGTGCTTATTTACACCGAACAGGTGCTTGCTGTTACCCAACATGTGCTTATTGTCACCGAACATGTGCTTGTTGTTACCCAATAGGTG
>NW_018465774.1:0-545 GCF_002113885.1 Mizuhopecten yessoensis
TTAAGTTTGCCGGCCATACATGCGAGCTGAAAATAATTAAAAGGAACCGTATCTTATCTGAAATCATACCATGCCTTCACAATGATAATAATGGCAATATATGTATTCTAGCTGACAGAAGTGTACATTTTCATGACAACAACATGGCAATTTCATGTCTTGGATGTAAAAAAGGGCATTTACCGAGAGGACATCTTTTGCTGGATCCATTTGCCGTCTTCTCATAATATCTATACTCATTGCATAAACGTCTTCATCACATGGATTACGAATCGAAATTTTACTTCATCTACACACAGATCTGTTTCTTCATCTGTTACTGGACATAGCTTTTCAAAGGAACCCCAGAGGATTACGAGTATAAGCCATCAGATTTGGACGACCACTTGGTACTCTTCGATCATTTCGTGATGGTCTGATACATGTATGAGGTGAGTTCCAAACTACCACGATATCATTAAGTTCATCCTGCAAATGAATGGTAACTGTCATATTAATGCGTTTTTTATTTCATTTTAATAAATCATCATACATGACTATATGAC
>NW_018465775.1:0-545 GCF_002113885.1 Mizuhopecten yessoensis
CCAAAACAACACACGTATACATTAGGAAACTACACAATACAAAAATTACATATTGCATATTGTATTCAATAATTTTCAGACTTTTTCTGCACGTGTCTTCCAAATCGATTGAACTATCGATAATCATTCGGTTTGGGATTCCCATTAATCAATTGTAATTTTCTGTCTGATTCCCGACACTACATAAAATCTACTCGTCCAACAGACTCGTTGACAATAAAAATCACTCGTCCGTCAGCAAAATCTGCTCCTCAGGACGAGCGGACAACGGACCAAAATTTTTAAATAAAATAAAAAAATGCAGAAAATTGTTTTTATATTATGAAAAATATGCAGCCTTGCACTGTTCACTTCAAAATGACAAATACCAATTTTAGTGAATTTTTTTTTTTTTTTTTTTATACAAATTTTTACATTGTATAAAAATTCATGGCCAGGCCTGAATACTGTGGTCTGCTTCATTATATGGAAAGATTTTTAATTTCAAGTTCAATAAAAAACCCATGAATGTCTAAAAAATGATACGATGAACAAAACGACATGTC
>NW_018465776.1:0-545 GCF_002113885.1 Mizuhopecten yessoensis
AATATGATAGTCTGGGAAAGATGAAAATATGTTGCCCTGACATTAGGGTTGGGCAATATAAGGTTACGAATAATCATAGATCTCGTCTGAACCCTATAAACATGAAACATTTTATAAAACCTACTTCCCGGCTGACGATTTAACTGCTTTTAGCCATTTTTTGTATTATGAGAAAGACATATTATGAGAAAGGTCGGTATTATTAGAATATTTTAAGGCTAGTTTAATATTTTCACGAGAGAATAATGAGTTCTAGGGGTAAGCTCTACTTATCCATGAACACATTATAATCTTGTCGGAAAACAGGTGTCTAGCAAAGCCATAACGTGAGTAAATAAATCACAATAGAAACTTCAAGGTACTAATCTACATATCACTTGAGATATCTTGATAATCTTTAACCTAAACGCTGACATAACAAATTAATATGTTCACAGCTTACCTGTACACACAATGCTATATTGGTCACAAATCATGTCTTGACAGTTGATAGAGCATGCTTGGTTACAGTAGCTGCCATGGTACCCGTTCATGCAAGCTACAAA
>NW_018465777.1:0-545 GCF_002113885.1 Mizuhopecten yessoensis
GATGTTTGTGGTAGTTCTATTGACAGTATACAGGATACATATTGAAGTATGTTGTAGTTCTATTGACAGTATTCAGGATACAGATGGATGTATGTGTGTGTTTAATTGACAGTATACAGGGTACAGATTGATGTTTGTGGTAGTTCTTTTGACAGTATACAGGGTACAGATTGAAGTATGATGTAGTTCTATTGACAGTATACAGGGTACAGATTGATGTTTGTGGTAGTTCCAGATTGATGTTTGTGGTAGTTCTATTAACAGTATACAGGATACATATTGAAGTATGTTCTAGTTCTATTGACAGTATTCAGGATCCAGATGGATGTATGTGTGTGTTTAATTGACAGTATACAGGATACGGATTGATGTATGTGGTAGTTCTATTGGCAGTATACAGGATACATATTGATGTTTGTGGTAGTTCTATTGACAGTATACAGGGTACAGATTGAAGTATGTTGTAGTTCTATTGACAGTATACAGGATACAGATTGATATATGTGGTTGTTCTATTGACAGTATACAGGATACATATTGATGTA
>NW_018465778.1:0-545 GCF_002113885.1 Mizuhopecten yessoensis
CTATACACAACGTGACCCTAAATACAAACAGCGTAACGACAGACAGTCTTACTATAGACAACGTGACCCTAACTAAAAACAACGTAACAACAGACAACCTTACTATAGACAATGTAACCCTAACTAAAAACAACGTAACGACAGACAACCTTACAATAGACAACGTGACCCTGACTACAAACAGACAGTCTTACTATAGACAACGTGACCCTAAATACAAACAACCTAACGAAAGACAACCTTACTAAAGACAACGTGACCCAAAATACAGACAACGTAACGACAGACAACCTTACAATAGACAACGTGACCCTGACTACAAACAACGTAACGACAGACAACCTTACAATAGACAACGTGACCCTGACTACAAACAGACAGTCTTACTATAGACAACGTGACCCTAAATACAAACAACGTAACGTCAAACAACCTTACTATACACAACGTGACCCTAGCTACAAACAACGTTACGACAGACATTCTTACTATAGACAACATGACCCTAACTACAAACAACGTAACGACAGACAACCTTACTATAG
>NW_018465779.1:0-545 GCF_002113885.1 Mizuhopecten yessoensis
CAAACTGAGATGAGGACCTGTTGTGGAACCCTTAGACTAACAGCATTGAGGACCTGTTGTGGAACCCTTAGACAAACTTAGATGAGAACCTGTTGTGGAACCCTTAGACAAACTGAGATGAGGACTTGTTGTGGAATCCTTAGACAAACAGAGATGAGGACCTGTTGTGGAACCCTTAGACAAACAGCAATGAGGACCTGTTGTGGAACCCTTAGACTAACAGNGAGATGAGGACCTGTTGTGGAACCCTTAGACAAACAGTGATGAGGACCTGTTGTGGAACCCTTAGACTAACAGCAATTAGGACCTGTTGTGGAACCCTTAGACAAACAGCAATTAGGACCTGTTATGGAACCCGTAGACTAACAGCAATGAGGACCTGTTGTGGAACCCTAAGACCAACAGTGATGAGGACCTGTTGTGGAACCCTAAGACCAACAATGATGAGGACCTGTTGTGGAACCCGTAGACTAACAGCAATGAGGACCTGTTGTGGAACTCTTAGACTAACAGAGATGAGGACCTGTTGTGGAACCATTAGACTA
>NW_018465780.1:0-545 GCF_002113885.1 Mizuhopecten yessoensis
GGTCCCCTTCTCCATCTTGTTACATATTGCTAAATAATCCTCCATGATCATGTCTAAATCGTGTTTACATTGATCGTGCTGTTTTTTTTATATTTACAGAGAGTTTTTTGTAGTTAGATTCCCTTGTCGAAATTTCGTTCCTTGCCGATTGGATTTCATTTTTGAGTTTGGGAATTTCAATGTTTTCTGTTTTATTCATGAAGTCTAGAAGTGTATTTTTTTGTCCATTTGTAATTTTCGAAATTTCTTGAAAGCTATCAATGTGTGTTTTGTGACTTGTTATGGAACAAGTCGTACAGATCAGTAATCCACAGTCCTGACAGAGGAGAACCACCTCATTGGCCTTATGGTACGGACACTTTGTGTGGCCTTTGACCCTGATTGGAATTAGTGGACTGGGGCTGCTGTGTTTGGTTGCCATGGTTGTGGATGTAGGTAAATAAAGGTGTACAGGGAAGTAACTTGTGGAGGATCTTTAGGTCTTCGTTTGTGTACCTGTGAAAAAAATCAAAGTACTGAAAGTACTGAAAGCTAAGGCAAAAGAT
>NW_018465781.1:0-545 GCF_002113885.1 Mizuhopecten yessoensis
AGCTGTTAATAGGACGTTAAGCAATACTAAACCAAACCAAACCCAGGTTGTCTCCATGCTCTAACGCGCCTGTCGGTGAAGCCGAGACAGACTTGGGACTCGTCAGTAAAAAGAACCGGTTCACATTCCTGAAGAGTCCAAGTGCTGTGAGTTTGGGCCCAATCTAATCGGTCCCTAACATGGCGGGCAAGTAAAGAAACTCGTATTGCTGGTCTACGTGACCTAAAACCAACATCATGAAGACGGTTCTGAGGAGGTCATTCGTAAAGCCGTGGCAGTCTGGAACCTGTGACGCCGTGCTTGAATGAGGAAACATGGGTCTTGGCGCTGTGTTGTAGACCTAGAACGACTTCCAGCATGGTTTCCGTTAATTATGAAACGATTTCACACACNTAGACACACCGAGGTCTGCTGCAAAGAACGGAAGGAAAATAAAATATCCTTTCTAACATTTAGTTTTTTTTCTTCAAAATATAGGTGATCCTTAGCAAAAAGTGAGCAGTGTGTTTCAGCATGTTATGCACTGGTGTACACATACTTAAAAA
>NW_018465782.1:0-545 GCF_002113885.1 Mizuhopecten yessoensis
AGATGATGATCTAACAGAAAATAAGTGTCCTTACTTACAGTAGTAGGATGATGATCGAACAGAAAACAGGTTTCCTTGCTTACAGTGGTAAGACGATGATCGAACATAAAATAGGTTTCCTTACTTACAGTGGTAAGATTATGATCGAACAAAGAATAGGTTTCCTTACTTACAGTGGTAAGATGATGATCAAATAGAAAATAGGTTTCCTTACAAACAGTGGTCAGATGATAAACGATCAGAAAACTGGTTTTCTTACTTACAGTGGTCAGATGATAAACGATCAGAAAATAAGTGTCCTTACTTACAGTGGTAAGATGATGATCAAATAGAAAATAGGTTTCCTTACAAACAGTGGTCAGATGATAAACGATCAGAAAACTGGTTTTCTTACTTACAGTGGTCAGATGATAAACGATCAGAAAATAGGTTTCCTTACTAACAGTGGTCTGATGATAAACGATCAGAAAATAGGTTTCCTTACTTACAGTGGTCAGATGATAAACGATCAGAAAATAGGTTTCCTTACTCACAGTGGTAAGATG
>NW_018465783.1:0-545 GCF_002113885.1 Mizuhopecten yessoensis
GCACAAGATGGTAACCGAGGGTAAATAACGTCCATTATTATTATTTTAATATTAAAATCTTTTATTATTTACTGTACGGCAAGGGTGGATTTGACTATTTGCAGCACAGAGAGGTGAATTTTGTTGTGTAGACTCGAGCACCAAAACCAGAAAATTCTTCTTATTTTGGATAGTCCACATAATGCCAATGTATGAGAAATTTGCAATTAACCGTAATACACTGACTGGCTGTTAAGATCTATATTTTATTATATTTTCCTCGAAAAGAATTTATTAACAGAAATATGCAATTAAGAGAAATATTTTATTGACAGAAATATGTTATTAACAGAAATATACACCAAAATATGCAAACAAGTTAAAATAATTAAAGAAAAAAAACTATTAAGTTATTAACAGACCTGTATGCAATTTTAGTGGAATCCACTGCACAGTGACAAGTGTAATATTGGTAAACATGTGGTCGTGATTTAATTGTTTTTATTTAATTTCAAAAATACATCTTTCTACTCCAAATAATGACACGGTACTTGTTATTGTAATGA
>NW_018465784.1:0-545 GCF_002113885.1 Mizuhopecten yessoensis
AGCTACTGTTTTAAGTGTTTATATTTCTTTCCATAGAATTCAGTAGCTATACCATCATGCCCTAAATTAATGAGATACATTCTCGGAAAAGGATTTATATAAGTTATTTCAACTTGTTTCCGGATCCCATTCCTCTGTACTTTGTATGTTATGTGATGTAATGCAACTTAATTTGGAATGAAATAAAGTTTATATTAACATATAGAATATAATCCTGACTATTGTGATGTATAAAATACTTCCCAGGTCAAAATGTCTTTCCTGTTGGGGTATTGCACAACCGTAACCTAGTTCAGCATTCCTTACAACCTGTCTGGTCCAGGTATTCAGATAACATCGCAAGTTCAGCCGCTCGTCTTCCCTGCGACCATGTTAAAAAATTATTGATTTTTTTATGTCTCTTTTGATGATCGTATTTATCAAAAACAAATTTTATAGAATATACATAAGTTACACTTTCATTTCCAGGTGGTGTCACATTGTAAAGCACGTGTTTAAAATGATTTTGCATACTCATGATACGTAGCAGGTTTTTTTTTTTTTTT
>NW_018465785.1:0-545 GCF_002113885.1 Mizuhopecten yessoensis
GTATTTTTATGCCATATGTGACAGCTATGGCGTTCCATACATATCTAACAAAGGATATCTTTCTTTGGCCAAAGGAACAAAAGACACACCCTTTTTTATACAACATGAACCTACTAAAGCAGATGTGAAATCATTGCTCTGGAAGGGTACATACATTTCTTTTTTTATTATGAAGTATAACAATATCTAATCGTAACAGGGACCGTTACACCATAAGGTGCCGAAACTAACCTAGTAGTCGCAAGTGATGCATCAGAAAATGATCGCAATGCCATAATACTAGGCTTGTCAAACCGGTCATATTTTTGTAACCGATTACTCTTCTACCGATCGAGTAACCGGTTAATCGGTCAATTTGGTAGTCAAACAATAAACAGCAACAATGCATTATATGTTTGGAAAATATTCTATCTAAAACGTATTTACACCACAAGCATACATGTATATATTAATTAGCATGATAGTTTACCCGTGTATGTCAAGGTTAACACTGGAAATAATTGCATGTAACCTCAGTAAGTATATTTTATGAACAACGAATGTCG
>NW_018465786.1:0-200 GCF_002113885.1 Mizuhopecten yessoensis
TGTATGTATACAGTACGACCTGTGGTAAGATATAGAATGTATGTAAACAGTACGACCTGTGGTAAGATATAGAATGTATGTATACAATATGACCTGTGGTAAGATATAGAATGTTTGTATACAGTATGACCTGTGGTAAGATATAGAATGTATGTATACAGTACGACCTGTGGTAAGATATAGAATGTATGTATACAGTA
>NW_018465786.1:262-545 GCF_002113885.1 Mizuhopecten yessoensis
GTGGTAAGATATAGAATGTATGTATACAGTATGACCTGTGGTAAGATATAGAATGTATGTATACAGTATGACCTGTGGTAAGATATAGAATGTATGTATACAGTACGACCTGTGGTAAGATATAGAATGTTAAATATGTATGTATACAGTATGACCTGTGGTAAGATTTGAATGTATGTATACAGTATGACCAGTGGTAAGATATAGAATGTATGTATACAGTATGACCAGTGGTAACATATAGAATGTATGTATACAGTATGACCTGTGGTAAGATATAGAA
>NW_018465787.1:0-545 GCF_002113885.1 Mizuhopecten yessoensis
AATTGCGACTTATCAGAAACAAATCAATGGTGACCATCTTATCAAATGACTAGATGGTAGTCACCTTGGCGAAACCAGACAATGGCTTTCATTTTTACATTGTATTTTCTTACAAGGAGAGCATTACGTAAACATCGAGTTAATGAACTTCTATTACAATGTACATGAAAAGCGAAATACCGAAGTGTCAACAAATCCGAAATTTAAACTTATGATTGATAAAGCTATGGCAAAAAGGAAGAAATGAAGGAATAAAGAAAGAATTCACAGTTGAAGCCTGATATGTCTTCGCAAATCAGACGCCGTGTCGGTAATGTTTGATATTCAATACGAAAGTGTCTATTAATAGTCATGTGTAGTCTCATTTGAATCTAGCGAGCAGTCTTTGAGAAAACTTCCAGGAACCAATTTTTGAGGAAGAGAAAGAAGAAAATCAAGCAAACACTGGCTTACATTGCCATTTGTCAAATATGAAAAACATTTACAAGATGCAAAACTAAATGTAGATGAATAAACTGTGAATCCTAAATATTTAATCACGAGAC
>NW_018465788.1:0-545 GCF_002113885.1 Mizuhopecten yessoensis
TAGTAAGAAAATTGAATTTACTTGTCAAGGTTTGAACCTTCCACACTCTGCTTAAGTAATGATGCAGGATTGGGCCCAGCATGCAGAACATCTCCAAAAATGGAACTTGTGATCCTTCCTCTGTGTAGAGCTTTCCACATTGGACATGAACTCTGGCTCTGTGTTTTTTCCTCAATGTATCTTGAAAGATCAAGATCAATTGTTGGAGGCGGGCCTTTAGTAATAAAACAACAAAGCATAATTTTTCAATAACATATCCTGAATAATTAGGGAATGTGTAATAATTATCACTTCACCTTATCCCTTATCCATATCTTGAATCAACCAAATACCTCTATATCAACATTTTTAATCTAAAACTGTACTACATATATGGTATTATTTTAATTCAACATCAAAATTATTATCTTTCCAATGTTCCTTTTTTTGTTGTTTGTCCTTGCGCAAATAAAAGCCCACCAATGTGGCTGCATGCCTGTGATAGTCTGTAATAATTTCATTTAAAATTATTGGTTTATTTCATTTAGTGAATACAGGATTCTACT
>NW_018465789.1:0-545 GCF_002113885.1 Mizuhopecten yessoensis
GGCTACAATTGGATTTTGACATGTGTAATTAGGAAAATCAGGTTATAACATTCTAAGATGAAGTTTCTTCTTTTGTTTAAATAAGATAAGACGGTTTATTAATTGGAACACAAGATAGACTTTGTCATTATGTCATCCATAAGTTACATTATTTTCTCAATGGCTACTATTGGATTTTGACATGTGTCGTTAAGAAAATCAGGTTTAAAACATTCTAAGATGGTCTTTATGTCATCCGTGTGTTACACTATGTTCTCAATGGCTAAACATTATGGCGACAATTTTAACATAATCTACTAAGTTTATGATACAATATCTATGTCTTGTTGAATACAAAATATCCTTTATCCTATAAGTACTCATGCGACAGACAGCACCTACGCTGAATTCCTGATGATGTTCATTTCTTATTTCATTCTTTTATTCCCGCCTTGGTCTGTCTGGATCTAACTACAGACCGTAAGTATTAGTTTTGTTTTAATCATCAATCAGTGTTTTCACCACCTATACACTACTTGTTTAATTAATATGAGAATCTCATTTCA
>NW_018465790.1:0-545 GCF_002113885.1 Mizuhopecten yessoensis
TCCGGTAATAAAAGACATGTTTGAAGTAGGGGTTATCTCCCTTAGGTCAAGCGCCTGGTGTTCATCTGAAAAGGAAGATGATATCGTGCATTTTGAGTAGATAACAAGAAATGAAATACAGTGTCATAAAAAGAGGCGAATCCACTTCTTCAATTTGCTAACAGACTCCTTAAGTGCTTACACGTGAATAAATGCTTCATTTATTTGGACATTATACTAATCTACTTATGGTGGTATATTATACTAATACTTTTGGTGGTATATTATTGCCATCGACTTACATCTTACATTTCATTGTATTTTTCGTGCATTTTAGATTTCGTTCTTTTTAAAAATCATGTCAACATAATTTTTTCCAGAGAAGGAAGCGGATGGTAGAAATAAGTCATCATATATATGCCTAATATTTTGAGGATCGGGTACAAAAACATGTAACAGATGTTATTATAATGTCTAATGCCCCCGCTAGGAGTCGAACCCAACGACCTCTTGTTTACTAGTCGTGCGCTCTACCAAATTAGCTAGATAGAATTTCTCCTTAAATG
>NW_018465791.1:0-545 GCF_002113885.1 Mizuhopecten yessoensis
TACTGATCAGATTATACTGAGATTATACTGATCAGATTATACTGATCGTATTCACCACTTTCTACATACATTTCTGTACTAACACTGTATCATTGCATGATCAGGGATTTCTGCTGCATTTTCTGCTTTAGTAGACATAAGAGTAACCTAAATTGTTTTCCCTATAGCAATATGTATATAGGGCATTTATCTTTGTTGTTTCTCCTCAGCGTAATGCTATCCCTCGTTACCTCTGGTTAGCCAGTTGTCAGACTTTAGTGAAGGTGTGTGACATTTCAGTATGATAACACTTTAAAGTTGGCCGTGATAATAGCAGTGTTTTAATATGAGGACGCAGAACCTTAACATAAACAAGGGAATACCTGAAGAGTGAGCAAATCTGTAACTTAAATTCAGAATCATTTAAATTAAAGCAAAATATATGAACAAAAGAAAGATTTACCTAGACACCCCTGAAAAGTATAAACAGAGTAAGACCAGGTGTTCCAGAAGGGTAAGAATCTTCTGCTTCATCAACCACAACCGCCATGAACTCTAGGTTTAAT
>NW_018465792.1:0-545 GCF_002113885.1 Mizuhopecten yessoensis
ACTAGTATAATCGGCTAGCGCTTTCGCCCATCTTGGGGCTCTTCAAGCGATTTCATTTTATTTTTATATATATACACATTTTTGTATATAGCTTACTAGCTTGCGATATGTATGCATAATTCGATACACGAAGCATATAATGTTAAGTATTAGGTCTTTTGAATTTTTAACATTTCCCATAATAATTGGTGACACTCAAATCATAATGTACATATTAATGTACTAGGTGATGAGGTGTATAACTTGTTTATCTTGATATTATACTTTACCAATTGAGAATTTAATTTGTAACATGAAAAATTATAGTTATTCTCTACAAAATAATTATCTATGCATATGCGCAGCTCATTTAATTTGTCAATTATAAAATTAGTGCTTTAATTTATAAATACAACTTTAAAGTATATTAAATCAAATGGATATCTTTTAAATGGCATACATTTAGCAGCATGGAAGCTGATAGATAAAAACAAAAATAATTTCAGAATCGGAAATTGTTAAAAGTTGTGCTTGGTAAGACTCTAATGTTTTATACATTTCATATA
>NW_018465793.1:0-545 GCF_002113885.1 Mizuhopecten yessoensis
AAAAAAAGTTAAGTTTCAGAGCCCAAACACAACCCGACAAGAGAGAAATCATTTTCTCTTATGCTGTTGGCCCAAATTGCGCATTATTGGTATAACGGTTTATGCATTGTTGACGTGAAATCCCTGTATTAAAGGGAACATCTGTCCAGGATAAAAGACTAGTTTACTACAATGACGACAAAATCCGATGATGACGGTGCATTAATACGTCACCATCGAAAAAAATGTCAAACCGTCGCTTGACTGTCTATAGCGATCTTGCTTTGACCATGTTTTATAATGTTAAATAGAACACATGTCTGTTTTTTTCCAACAACATTAACTTGTGTATGTTATCTGAAAAGTTGGCAACATAAAGCATTAACTTTGTTGATGTGTTGTTTTACTAAAATTGCTGGTTATATTTGATTGTAAAAAAACAGTTATTACCTTGTTTTGTTGGATATTTAAGCATTAAACTACCTTCTTTGGAACGCTATTGTCCTATAATTCTCATAGTATCGCAGACAAATTGAATAACGCGCGTTATGGCTAATTTGTCTGCA
>NW_018465794.1:0-545 GCF_002113885.1 Mizuhopecten yessoensis
AGAGAAAATATAGAATTGCCTAATTTTCATAGCTGATGTTAAATCATGTGTGAAATGATTTAAACGTGTTTTGCCCACGGTAATTTATGTGTTTTTAAAGATCGCGTGATACTTACATGACTTAACATCTGAGCCGATTGCCAAACAAAGAGTTCACAGACGAAACAAGATATTAAACAGACAATAATGGACAGAAATTACAATCACGATCTTGTCGGTAGCAAACTGTAAAACTGTAAACTAGTTAAAAAACATGTAATGCTAACAGCATTTAAACACGGATTGAGATATTTTTCTTTATTTCATCGGGAACTTTAATAAAATCAAAATTAAGGAAATGACATTTTTCTATTTCCTGATTTGAGGATCCACCTACGTCATTAGTCTATTTTTAGTAAATGAAATGTTATTGTGTAAGCAAAGAATCTCAATCTGTTCAAACTAAATGCCATTTTTTGTCGTGGCATACCACCCTTTATAGTAATCAACAAAAAACGAACAAAAAGACAATGTTAGGAACGCAGTGTATCAGTAACATTTATTGT
>NW_018465795.1:0-545 GCF_002113885.1 Mizuhopecten yessoensis
ATCGAACCCTTATGACCAATCTAGTACTTAAGCTTTTTATACATTGGGAATATTACTCTTAAGTTGTTGACAAATGACGGTAAATTAATTTAAACTCTTTTGTCATAAAAAAATCATATTTAACAGACATCAGGACTGTTATAAAATTTCGTTAAGTTTGGCGGAAGTGTGTGATGTCTTCCAATTCGTAAACATATTAGAAGAACTGATTTCAATATTAACCAAAAAAATGTATAAAGTCAGTTCTTCATGTCTATCGAGGCAAAGACAACGCAACTATGACTTCCTTGAAAAAATAATCAAAGTTATATAAGTGCATACATCTACATAACAATTATGCTACTGATTTGAATTAATGGTTAATGTAGTATGACGAAGTCTTTAAGCACAAAAATAAATCCTCAAAATCAAAGTTATATAGAGAATACTTACTTACCTCGAAACAAAGCAATGCGCACGAAAATTGACAACATTATACTTGCATACATGGTAACTGACTTGTCACTACCACCTACTGGTCATCACTCTGTCAGACTGATACATTA
>NW_018465796.1:0-545 GCF_002113885.1 Mizuhopecten yessoensis
TCTGCAGAATGATTCCCAAATAAGTCGCCTGCAGTGAATAACAAAAGATGTATTCTTTTCTCGATCATCGACCTGCAAGGGTGTGGTATGAAGGTAAATCAGTAATAAACCCAACATAGTCGCAGTGTAAGATTGGTAGATTAAGATGTAAATTCATGTAGCAGAAATGTGTACACTGACTAATCAAGCACATGCTTGTCAAACATTAAGTCAGGAAGGTAACAACATTGTATTTACATATTGTAACAGCTGTCCAATCATATGTGTTTACCAGAAGTATACACGCCTCTCCACCTCCCCTTTCACGTATTTTATCATGTGACATATTTATCTATCACCTGGTTAATTATCGGGAGAAAAGGTATCTGTAAAATGACATAAGACGTGTATGATTGTATAATGAGTATTTCAATCCATATGATCATTTGGTCAATGATTGTAATTCAATGTGCCTTTCATTTAGTTATACACACTTCAGCATTGACCTTTCATTGACCTCGAGTTTTACATATTTATGTAATATATAGCAGCCTTGTAGATAAAGT
>NW_018465797.1:0-545 GCF_002113885.1 Mizuhopecten yessoensis
GGTGGGGGGGGGATGGAGAGATAGAAATAATGTAGGACCACGAGACGAAATATCTCTGTAATCCATCTGAGAAATTGATGACTGAAAGCAGCGCTTTCATGTAAGAAAACGAAAAAAACGTATTTGCAGACAATTTTACATACATACTGCAGTATTGATATTTTTAAGGGAATTTCTTTTCTTAAAGGGTCCGCAGTCTCGCTGTTCCATTGATTCCAACATAGTATAAGACATTTTGTATTCCCCTGAAAAACAAGTCTGGCCTATCTACTCACTGCTGATTCATCAGGAGGGAGGATATAAACATTTACCAAAAAAACTAGTATTTTTACTGATCAATCTCTCCGACCTTGAAAAAGTGGAAAACATCATGTTTTGTACCTAAAGTATATACAAGCATTACAAACAACTACATTTATATAATAACCCTCATGAATTAAAAAGCTTTTTCAAGGTAATGAATTAAAACTTTTAACTTTCTTAAGTTAATGGACATTAAGGACATACCTGCCAAGTGACCCGATTTCGTCGGGTTACACCCGGGA
>NW_018465798.1:0-545 GCF_002113885.1 Mizuhopecten yessoensis
ATCTGGATTAACGACGATCCAATCCAAGGCAACATTTTGAAGATAAGTACGATCGTAGAGCCAAGGATTGCCTTTGGGGAATATCGTGAAGGACAACGTGTTCGGGTAAAATGTCCAGGATTTGGAATTCAAAGTGGCGTCATAGGAAAGATCGGTGGTAAGTTATCCTTTGTCATTTTCAGAAACATTGAATATAATAAACGATATAATTTACGTTTAACTCGAATGATCAAACAAAACTACGGTAGCGCCATTATAAAATGCATATTTATGTTACGATGTCAATGGGGGTTGAGCCACCGCCATTTCAAAACCCAAAGAGTCGTCGTAATGATATAAGAAAGTGTCGTAGTGTTTGTTGTAAATATGATTTCGAGGGATGATATATTAAGGTCATATATTTATATGAAATATGTGTTTATGTTACTTTCTGGGACCACGGCAATCCTTCAAAGAAATACAGGAAATACCAGTGTGTCCAAGTTTAAATGGGGGTCATTTAATAAATTATTATTTAATAAGTCACGGAATGAATAAAGGACTAG
>NW_018465799.1:0-545 GCF_002113885.1 Mizuhopecten yessoensis
TGTCAAATACGTGTTCATGTTTTGTATGTCTCATACGTGTTAGTTTTATGTATGTCACATACGTGTTAGTTTTATGTATGTCACATACGTGTTAGTGTTGAGTATGTCACATACGTGTTAGTGGTAAGTATGTCGCATACGTGTTAGGGTCCTGATGTGTATCAAATATGAGTTATTGAATATGTCACATACGTGCAAGTGTCGTTATGTTTGTTACATAAGTGTAAGTGTTATGGTGTATGTCACATACGTGTAAGTGTCATTATGTATATCACATACGTGTTAGTGTCATTATGTATGTTACATACGTGTTAGTGTAATTATGTATGTCACATACGTGTTAGTGTAATGTTTGTCACATACGTGTTAGTGTAATGTATGTCACATACGTGTTAGTGTAATGTATGCCACATACGTGTAACTGTCATTAAGTATATCACATACGTGAAAGTGTCATGATGTTTGTCATATACTTGTAAGTGTCATGATATTTGTCATATTCTTCTAAGTGTCATGATGTTTGTCATATGCTTTTAAGTGTCATG
>NW_018465800.1:0-545 GCF_002113885.1 Mizuhopecten yessoensis
AATATAAGTTGAATTAACTTGTTTCATAATTGTTGTAAAATAAATGAAGTTTGTATTATTAAATAACAAGGAGAAAACATATCTAACTCAAAAGACAATGTAGGGGATCTCGCTTATGACTGTTGTTGTAAAGAGTTTTGTTGTGTACATGTATAAAGCTTTAACTCTTCGCAACAGCTGAGTCCTACCTGTATGAAGACGGGTGCCTGAACAAACCTTGCCGGAAAAAAAGTATTGATTGCAATGGTACAGAATATCAATTATAGGTTTTTGAAGAAAGCCTCCGATTCTCTAGGGAGGCAAATACAACGGCCTCTCAGATGGCATTTAGTGACTTACAATTGGTCTGCACTCCCCAAACCTGCAGGCACAGAAGTGCTGAAGCTGTGGGATAATTAGAAATTATTGTTTGGAATTTTGGAAATTAATCGCATGAGAGTTTTTACCAATTGATGAGGTAGTCGGTTCCAATTACAATTTTTGATAAGACTCAATTATGAATATTTGTTTCTGTGATACATCCCAACGTGACTCTTTGAACTCTT
>NW_018465801.1:0-545 GCF_002113885.1 Mizuhopecten yessoensis
ACAATAAAACAACATCCCATAAACAGCGGTACTTACTGACGTGCTACATACACACGTTTGTCATTATTGAATAGGACCTGCATTAAATTTGAATTCCAGCAGCCGTCAAGAGGCTTATTAATTAATGCGTTTGTCAATCAATTTGATTGGTCATAATTCAACACGGATTTAAGATACAAATTTAGTTAGTTCCCGAAAACCTCGCCATGTAGAGCTGCACCGAATTAAGCCGTGAAAGCTGGGTTAGTTTGTTTGTGTTTTACGTCCTTTTAACAGCTACATGTATGGTCTTTTAAGGTTTAAGGTTTTAGATTCACCGCCGGCGAATTAACAAAGTATCATTTTAAAGTGTCAGTTCAATTTCCAAACCCGTACTTAAGGTGATAAACACTATAGTTTAGAAAAATGCCTGTTCTGCAAGCGACGATCCTGTCAGCCATTCCCCATCACTGACGGTTTAATCGTGACAAAGCAGGCAGATCGATAGAGTGAAACTTAGAACTAATCTTCCTGGCTTTATGGGACAAAAGGATTGTTTTTACGAT
>NW_018465802.1:0-545 GCF_002113885.1 Mizuhopecten yessoensis
TAACTCAGGTGACCGCTAAGGCCCTTGGGCCTCTTGTATTTACATAACATTCGAGATTTGTCAATTTGTATTGACATAGTATAACAACACTATTTTATTAGACTAAAATTTTCAAGAAGATTTTTTTATTTCTTTCATTTTTATGATTGATACGGACGGTCCATATTAATCATTAAAAAAGAAATTGATAAAAACATATGATCAAGAAAAACAATCTTGAAAGTTTTAGTGCATACAAGCATACATGTATGCTACGCCACTGTTTGATATGATGTGCACAGAGACCTGAGAATTTTTTAAAATCTATATTTGGGCCTAAACTTAGGTGTTCAGAGTAATTTAACATGTTTTAGGGGTTTAGATAGACTTTCGGTAAAAATGCCACCCCCAGTGATCATATAGGGTTTGAATCTGGATTTTTCCAGTGTTCATGCAAGCAGAGACATATATATTACTCTGATGCAAATATGAACGTTTTTCGCAGTCGGCCTGCCACTTTTTTAGGTCACCTGATCTTTGCTCAAGTGACCTATTCTAATCGCTTT
>NW_018465803.1:0-546 GCF_002113885.1 Mizuhopecten yessoensis
AAATTTTATTTCCATAATTACAGCTGAAGAAAATATTTTTTTTCTTCCGAAACATGTTAAATGAACAATTTCTGAGGGTCACTGTCAATTCTAGGCGAGAAAAGTAAATAACGGTTGCTATGGTGGCACTTGTCTGATTTTTCAGAATATCTGACATTTCTGTGCTGTTCATCGGTTACGGGAAGTGTGTCTGTTGCTAGTTTGTTGTTGAGATGGGTTTCCTAGTGTTCAATTTTTTGATATCGGTGATCCTCGATGATGTCATAGATACCCATTGATGACGTCATAGTTATGATGACATTTGTAAAAAAGAAAGAAGATTTTTTTGGTTCGAGAATAAAAATTTGGCCATAATCCGAAAGGGTGCGTACACATGAAAAGCTAGCTTTACAGGAGGTAAAATTTTGACAACAGCACACGACGCAAAATTGCAAAGTTTTACAACTTTACTGGGACCCAGATAATTCTGAAACCAGGTAGGTATTCTTTAATTTCAGACAAAGCTTAGGAAAAAAAAAACTAGTTGCGGGGGTCAAATTTTGGGTT
>NW_018465804.1:0-546 GCF_002113885.1 Mizuhopecten yessoensis
CTTGTACGGTCTTATAGCGTGATAGCTACTGATACAATGTTACTGTATGTCTTATAGCGTGATAGCTACTGATACAATGTTACTGGTACGGTCTTATAGCGTGATAGCTACTGATACAATGTTACTGGTACGGTCTTATAGCGTGATAGCTACTGATACAATGTTANTGTCCTATAGCGTGAAAGCTACTGATACAATGTACAAGGCTGTGGATGTTACTGGTACGGTCTTATAGTGTGATAGCTACTGATACAATGTTAATGGTACGGTCTTATAGCGTGATATGTTACTGGTACTGTCCTATAGCGTGAAAGCTACTGATACAATGTACAAGGCTGTGGATGTTACTGGTACGGTCTTATAGCGTGATAGCTACTGATACAATGTTACTGTTGAGGTCGTGATATGTAAAACAAGGTAACAATGTTACTGGTCCGGTCTTATAGCGTGATAGCTACTAATACAATGCTACTGGTACGGTCTTTTAGCGTGATAGCTACTGATATACTGTTACTGGTACGGTCTTATAGCGTGATAGCTACTGAT
>NW_018465805.1:0-546 GCF_002113885.1 Mizuhopecten yessoensis
TATTACCGAATGTTAAAGGTTTATTCACCTTTGTGTGTGCGTTACGGATATATTACCGAATGTTAAAGGTTTATTCACCTTTGTGTGTGTGTTACTGTATCTATTACCGAATTTTAAAGGTTTATTCACCTTTGTGTGATCGTTACTTTATCTATTAACGAATGTTAAAGGTTTATTCACCCTTGTGTGTGTGTTACTGTATCTATTACCGAATGTTAAATGTTTAGTCACCTTTGTGTGTGTGTTACTGTATATATTTCCGAATGTTAAAGGTTTATTCACCTTTGTGAGTGCGTTACTGTATCTATTACCGAATGTTAAAGGTTTATTCACCTTTGTGTGTGCGTTACTGTATCTATTACCGAATGTTAAATGTTTATTCACCTTTGTGTGTGTGTTACTGTATATATTACCGAATGTTAAAGGTTTATTCACCTTTGTGTGTGTGTTACTGTATCTATTACCGAATTTTAAAGGTTTATTCACCTTTGTGTGATCGTTACTTTATCTATTAACGAATGTTAAAGGTTTATTCACCCTTGTGTG
>NW_018465806.1:0-546 GCF_002113885.1 Mizuhopecten yessoensis
AACAATCATGATTTCGGTTTTTTTAGGATTGAAAGACATCAGCCACTGTTTAGACCATTTCTCTAGAGTTTTTAGGTCTTTATTTACTTCACTTACAATATTTTCTAGGTTTGGTGATGAGTATGAAAGCGACGTATCGTCAGCAAAAAGACGAGATAACCTTGGGGAACACCGGCGTTTATATTTCTTACAGAAGAATGAGAATCGTGAATAAAGACGGATTGCTTACGCTCGAAAAGATAGTTTGTTATCCAATTAAGAAGACTGCCTGAAATACCATGTTGTTGAAGTTTGTATAAAAGCCCTCTATGCCAAACTCGATCGAAGGCCTTTGAAAAATCACAAAAAGTAAAAGCTATATGTTCATGGTTTTCTAATGCTAACATCATAGAATGGTACATTTCAATGAGTTGATGCGTACAAGGATGATTGGGTAAGAATCCAGACTGAAATTTGTAAATAAGATTATCAGAGTTAAAAAAGTTGTAAAAATGTTTATAGACGTTCAAAAATTTTTCCAACACAGCTTAATAATGATATTGGTCT
>NW_018465807.1:0-546 GCF_002113885.1 Mizuhopecten yessoensis
ACCAGAGGTAATATGACCTGCCAGCATACAGGCCTCTATTACAGAAAAAAGGGCTAACCAGGGATGATATGAACGGCCAGCATCCAGGCTTCCATAACAACCGGTGATAATATGACCGGCCAGCATTCAGGCTTCTATTACAGACAAAAGGGTTAACCAGAGATAATATGACCGGCCAAGATCCAGGCTTCTATTACAGACCCAAGGGTTAACCTGAGATAATATGACCGGCCAAGATCCAGGCTTCTATTACAGACACACGGGTTAACCAGAGATAATATGACCATCCAGGCTTCCATAACAACCGGAGATAATATGACCGGCCAGCAACCACGCTTCTATTACAGACACAAGGGCTAACCAGAGATAATATGACCGACCAGCATCCAGGCTTCTATTACAGGCACAAGGGTAACCTGAGATAATATGACCGGCCAGCAACCAGGCTTCTATTACAGACACAAGGTTAACCAGAGATAATATAATCGGCTAGCATTCAGTCTTCTATTACAGACAAAAGGGTTAACCAGAGATAATATGACCGGC
>NW_018465808.1:0-546 GCF_002113885.1 Mizuhopecten yessoensis
GTTAGCTGTAAAATGTTAGGGTCAGTGTTAGTCGGTTGTAAAATGAAAGGGGCAGTGTTAGTCAGTTGTAAAATGTAAGGGATCAGTGTAAGTTAGGTGTGAAATGTAAGGGATCAGTGTTAGTCTGTTGTATCTGTGTAAGCTAGTTATAAATGTAAGCGGTCAGTGTTAGTTAGTTGAAAAATGTAAGGATCAGTGTTAGTAAGTTGTAAAATGTAAGGTGTCAGTGTTAATTAATTTTTTAATGTAAGGGGTCTGTGTTAGTCAGTTGTAAATGTAAGGCGTCGGTGTTAGTTAGTTGTAAAATGTAAGGGGTCAGTGTTAGTAATTTGCAAATTGTATGGGGTCAGTGTTAGTCAGATGTAAAATGTAAGAGGTCAGTGTTAGATATAAATGTAAGGGGTCAGTGGTAGTCAGTTGTAAAATGTAAAGGGTTAGTGGTAGTTAGTTATAAATGGAAGGGGTCAGTGTTAGTCAGTTGTAAAATGTAAAGGGTTAATTGTAGATAGTTAAAAATGTAAGGGATCAGTGTTAGTTAGTTGTAAA
>NW_018465810.1:0-546 GCF_002113885.1 Mizuhopecten yessoensis
GTTGAGCTAATACTACGTAACCTTGTTGTTTCCGTCGTAACTGTTGATGGGCTAATCCTATGTAACCTTGTTGTTACAGTCGTCACTTTTGTTGAGCTAATCCTATGTAACCTTGTTGTAACAGTCGTAACTTTTGTGAGGTAATACTATGTAACCTTGTTGTTACAAACGTAACTGTTGATGAGCTTATCCTATGTAACCTTGTTGTTGCTGTCGTAAATGTTGATGAGCTAATCCTGTGTAACCTTGTTGTAACAGTCGTAACTTTTGTTGAGCCAATCCTATGTAACCTTGTTGTTTCAGTCGTAACTTTTGTTGAGCTTATCCTATGTAATCTTGTTGTACCGGTCGTAACTGTTGTTGAGCTAATACAATGTAACCTCGTTTGTACAGTCGTAAACGTTGATGAGATAATACTATGTAACCTTGTTGTTACAGTCGTAACTTTTGTTGAGCTAATTCTATGTAACCTTGTTGTTACAGTCGTAACTATTGATGAGTTTATCCTATGTAACCTTGTTGTTACAGTCGTAACTTGTGTGAGCT
>NW_018465811.1:0-546 GCF_002113885.1 Mizuhopecten yessoensis
GCTTTTGGATAGCTTTTCAGCCTTTGATATCAAAGGTCAAGGTCCAGGTCCAGGCCCGGGGGTTAGGTCTCTATCACTGTTACTATATGAATAGAAAAATCAGTTTATAAAATGCACTACTTATATTTTGAGTTCTGTTGGGCTGATTACACTCAAGAATGTATCCAGTGCTTTTATAAAAAAAAAATCCACTTGCTTTCACTAGTGTTTGCTACATGTATACCTAACCACAGTTTCTTTTAAATCTTCAATAAACATAATTATTGAGAATAGTCACGGCGGCATTTAAAATATATATATAAATCTTATTACCGGTTAGCTTGTAATATTAATAATAATAATAAACATAAATGACATCTAAAATATAAGTTATGATATTGCTGAAAATATTACATGCAATTATATAGTACATTACATCAAATATCACAGAAAGCATAACTCTCATGCTTTGAAGGTCTGACAATAGTTAAATGGCCGAAGCCTTACATGCATATATGCTAATATAGCAACGTATAAAAATTACCAGGATATACGCTAATATAGCAT
>NW_018465812.1:0-546 GCF_002113885.1 Mizuhopecten yessoensis
GTAGTGTTGTCCGTAGCCACACAAACCACCTTGGAATGCAGGATCACCTGAAAAGACTGCAGAGCCAACAGAACAGCCCTCATCTCGAGCACATTGCTGTGCTCCGAGAGCTGTTCCCCAGACCACTCCCCCGACTGGCAACGCCCGTCGAGAAAAGCTCCCCACCCTGTCATGGATGCATCCATTTACAGGGTCATAGTGGGAACCGGCTTGGACAAAGGAACCCCTCGGAGAACATTGTCCTGATGAGTCCACCAGCGTGCGTGTGACCGACTGATTCAGAGGAAGCAAGGCTTCCTAATCCCTTGAAGAAGGGACCAGTTGGCAAGGAGAAACATCTGGAGAGGCCTGATGTGAAGTCTCCCTAAGGGGACCACATCGGCCAGGGCGTTGAGATATCCCAGAAAACTGAGAAACCAACGTACCTGGACTTGAGACCGGCCGATGAAGGTCAGAGCAAAAGCCCTGGCCTTCTAGAACTTCTCCATCAGTGGAAGGGCAATGCCCTGAACCGTATTGAAACAGTTCCCCAGAAAAACAAAATCC
>NW_018465813.1:0-546 GCF_002113885.1 Mizuhopecten yessoensis
CTAAATATGACGTGTGTGTGTTTACTATATAGGACATGGGTGTGTTTACTATATATGACGTGTGTGTGTTTATTATATATGACACGTGGGGATGTTTACTATATATGACACGTAAGTGTTTACTATATATGATATGTGTGTTTACTATATATGACATGTGTGTGTTTACTATATATGACATGTGTGTGTTTACTATATATGACANTGACATGTGTGTGTTTATTATATATGACAAGTGTGGATGTTTACTATATATGACACGTGAGTGTTTACTATATATGACACGTAAGTGTTTACTATATATGAAGTGTGTGTGTTTACTATATATGACATGTGTGTGTTTATTAGAGTGTTAACAATATGACGTGTGTGTGTGTTTACTATATATGACAAGTGTGTGTTTACTATATATGACATGTGTGTGTTTACTATATATGACATGTGGGTGTTTATTATATATGACACGTGCGGATGTTTAGTATATATGACACGTGAGTGTTAACAATATGACGTGTGTGTGTGTTTACTATATATGACAAGTGTGTG
>NW_018465814.1:0-546 GCF_002113885.1 Mizuhopecten yessoensis
ATAGTGAAAGTTTGTTTTGCTATTTCTCGGGAAGTACGGGAGGGAGCTTTCTTAAATTTTAAATGTAGGTTCTCCTTGATCCCTCGTTGTGTATGTAATATTTTGAGACTGATCATAAAAAAAAATGGATTAAAAGAAGAACTAAACAGATCTTTCTCATATTGCAATGATCGATTCTATTTCTTTCACATTAAGTACTGTACTAGTAAATATGTGAAATGACAAACTCACTTTGAAGGTTGCCTTTCATACACATCAGTATTAAGTTAAGATCAAAATTTACCTCAAGGTGCATTTACTGTTAACATGACTCGATCAAAAAGATTAGAGGAAAGAAGAGAAAAGATCGAACTGACAAAGAACTAATGAAGATAGTACAAAGGTGGGCGCCAAGATCCCTCTGGGATCTCTTGTTACCTGTAGTTAACCCTTCTATCTAACGTGGTGTTCCATCTAAGCTGGAAGCTGATCATATTTAATTTACAAATACATCAGATAAGATTTCAGATTTTGTAATAACAAATGTTAAAATTCATAATATTTAAA
>NW_018465815.1:0-546 GCF_002113885.1 Mizuhopecten yessoensis
ATTTTTTACGGGAAGAAAACTCATAATACCCGAAATCGAGTGATGTACATGTGTATATCGTCGTAACACCGCAACACCAAATCCTCAACCACCCCTATGTACCACGGAATGTATGTACATACAATCAAGTAATTTTGTAGTGTACATAAACATTCAATAAATATTTATAAGTACATTCGACTAAGTGTGTACCAATATATTAAAACAATTCATGATACATATAGAGAACGATACAATTTACTAAGCCTATCAAAAACTAACAAAGAGTTAGTGGTACTACACGTATCTGATTACATACAATGTAACGTAACAGTGACGTCTAGGTGTATAAATCAACATATCTTATCAGTTTCTAGGTATGTAATTGCTAAATCCTGAATTGATCTTAGATCAGAGGTAGATGACATGGTAAAGTAGCTAAAGTTTACCAAATAATGTATTCCTATATATGTTACTTTACACCTGTATGTACAAAATGTACCATAGCAATATAATTATGAGGAATTGTGAAGTTATGTATGAGAAACTGCGCAACAACATACAATT
>NW_018465816.1:0-546 GCF_002113885.1 Mizuhopecten yessoensis
AATGGTATAAGTAACACTGCTCGTCTGTCACAACACACGGTAAAATTAACACTGTTTGTCTGTCACAACACATGGTATAAGTAACACCGCATGTCTGTCACAACAAATGGTATTAATAAAACTTCTTGTCTGTCACAACAAATGATATAAATAAAAACGCTCGTCTGTCACAACACATGGTATTAGTAACACTGCTCGTCTGTCACAACACATGGTATTAGTAACATTGCTCCTCTGTCACAACACATGGTATAAGTAACACTGCTCGTCTGTCACAACACTTGGTATTAGTAAAACTGCTCGTCTGTCACAATACATGGTATTAGTAGCAATGCTCGTCTGTCACACCACATGGTATTAGTAACATTGCTCCTCTGTCACAACACATGGTATAAGTAACACTGCTCGTCTGTCACAACACATGGTATTAGTAAAACTGCTCGTCTGTCACAATACATGGTATTAGTAGCAATGCTCGTCTGTCACACCACATGGTATTATTAACATTGCTCGTCTGTCACAACACATGGTATTAGTAGCAATGCT
>NW_018465817.1:0-546 GCF_002113885.1 Mizuhopecten yessoensis
CCCGCTCACCCCTGTCCTGCCAAAGTCATTAAACAATCTAGGGGCTCTCACAGACCCGTCTCAGCCCTGTCCTGCCCAAGTCATTAAACAATCTAGGGTTTCTCCCAGACCCCTCTCAGCCCTGTCCTGCCCAAGTCATTAAACAATCTGGTGTTTCTCACAGACCCCTCTCAGCCCTGTCCTGCCCAAGTCATTAAACAATCTAGGGGTTCTCACAGACCTCTCTCAGCCCTGTCCTGCCCAAGTCATTAAACAATCTAGGGGTTCTCACAGACCTCTCTCAGCCCTGTCCTGCCCAAGTCATTAAACAATCTGGTGTTTCTCACAGACCCCTCTCAGCCCTGTCCTGCCCAAGTCATTAAGCAATCTAGGGTTCTCCCAGACCCCTCTCACCCCTGTCCTGCCCAAGTCATTAAACAATCTAGGGTTTTTCCCTGACCCCGCTCACCCCTGTCCTGCCCAAGTCATTAAACAATCTGGTGTTTCTCACAGACCCCTCTTTGTCCCATACATTTTATTTTTAATGTAATCCAACATTGTCTTGTC
>NW_018465818.1:0-327 GCF_002113885.1 Mizuhopecten yessoensis
CTACATGTATAAGTATATATTGTACTATATGTATAAGTATATATTATACTACATGTGAAAGCATATAATGTACTACATGTATAAGTATATATTGTACTACATGTATAAGCATATATTGTACTACATGTGTAAGTTTGTATTGTACTACATGTATAAGTATATATTGTACTGTCTACATGTGTAAGTATACATTGTACTATCTACATGTATAAGTATATATTGTACTATCTACATGTGAAAGTATATATTGTACTACATGTATAAGTATATATTGTACTACATGTGTAAGTATATATTGTACTACATGTATAAGTATATATTGTACTA
>NW_018465818.1:378-546 GCF_002113885.1 Mizuhopecten yessoensis
TAAGTATATATTGTACTACATGTATAAGTATATATTGTACTATCTACATGTGTAAGTATATATTGTACTACATGTGTAAGTATATATTGTACTATCTACATGAGTAAGTATATATTGTACTAAATGTATAAGTATATATTGTACTATCTACAGGTATAAGTATATATT
>NW_018465819.1:0-546 GCF_002113885.1 Mizuhopecten yessoensis
TATATGACATGTACCTCACCTCAGTGGTTACCTAGTCATTATAACCTAACTACCTGTCTAGTATTTCCTATATATCATGTTTCTCACCTCGGTGGTTACCCAATCTTTAAACCTAAAATACCTGTCCAGTAAGATCTATATTACATGAACCTCACCTCGATGGTTACCCAATATTTAAACCTAACATACCTGTCCAGTTTGACCTATATGACATGTACCTCACCTCAGTGGTTACCCAATCTTTATACCTAACCTACCTGTCCAGTATGACTTATGAGACATGTACCACACCTCGGTNCCCAATCTTTATACCCAACCTAAATGTCCAGTATGACCTATATGACATGTACCTCACCTCAGTGGTTACCCAATCTTTATACCTAACCTACCTGTCCAGTATGACTTATGAGACATGTACCACACCTCGGTGGTTACCCAATCTTTATACCTAACTTACCTGTCCAGTATGACCTATATATCAGGTACCTCACCTCGGTGTTCACCCAATCTTTATACCTAACCTACCTGTCCAGTATGACCTATATA
>NW_018465820.1:0-546 GCF_002113885.1 Mizuhopecten yessoensis
TTATTTGACCATAGTTACAACAGTAGGGTGTTATATCTTTTTGATAATGTATTTGACAACAGTAGGGTTATATAGAAGTTTCTAAGCGAGTGATAGTTGATTGCAATGTTTACCTAACTTGAGTTAGTTAATAACAGACGAGGTTTAAAGAATTGCTGTCAACTATGACGTCACAATGGAAGAATACGTCGCAAAGCATTGTTACTTGGCGTCATATTTAGAAGACTGAACAATGAGATAACGTCTAAAGTGTTACCCACAAAAATGTGTACCAGCTCCTAGCAGGTTTATCAACTTAGACGGGATTAGGGGAACCCACAAAGTTTGTGGGAGAAATACATTTCCTTTATTTATTTGAACATAGAGATGTAATAAAGGTACCAAGTATTTATTTGACCATAGTTAAAACAGTAGCGTTTATATTAAATCATGATTTTTGTCTGAAAATTGTTTGTATATCTTTTTTTTNTTTTTTTCAAATAAAGAGTATCCCTGCAGTCTTCTTAACAAACAATAAGATTGATCGTTTCTTTCTTGTATTTTCGC
>NW_018465821.1:0-546 GCF_002113885.1 Mizuhopecten yessoensis
GAAATGATTTTAGCTAAAAGATTAGATTCAGTTCTTAATTGTAACGACTTTTCGAATAGGCGACAATCAGCATATCAAAAAGGACTATGCAGTTTGTTAACTGCATTTAATCTGCAAGAATGTATAGATTATAATTTAGAAAGAGAAGAAGATGTTTATGTAGCCTTTTTAGATAGTCACAAGGCATTTGATACCGTATGGCATGATGGTTTGTTGTATAAGCTAAATGAGATCGGTATCACTTCAAAGACATGGCATATTTTGAAATCAATATACACAGATATAAGAAGTAGTGTTGTATTTAATGGTTTAAATTCAAGATGGATCCGTATGGAAAGGGGGATTTTACAGGGGAGTGCGTTGTCTGCCAAAATGTATCTTGTATTCATAAACAGTTTATTAGACAGTATTGAAAAATGTGGGAAGGGTGCACTTATTGCCGATTTAAGAATTAATATGCCAACACAAGCAGATGACATATGTCTGGTCAGTACACAACGCAAGAGCTTACAATACATGCTTGAGATGTGCGAAGCGTACAGCAGA
>NW_018465822.1:0-546 GCF_002113885.1 Mizuhopecten yessoensis
CTAGTAATGTCATGCATTAAATCACTAGCATGTCTTTGCCATTTTGTTCGGAGCTGTCGGATCCTCGTTCCATGAATTGTTGTCTTCTGCCGTTGTCGGTGAAGGTGAAGGTTGTGATCGTCGATAAGTATAAAATGTTCCGAATAATATGGCCTGCGTTCGATTGGCACGATATCGATATTGGCCTAGTTTATCCCGTGTTGGCCTAGTTCGTCGATATTGGCCCAGTTTATTCCCTATTGGCCCAGTCATGCTATTGGTTGAGCAGTTTTCTCATATTATTGTCAATATGGAAGTAGTTAATTATCATTAAACATTATTGCATAAATATATTGCTAAAAATGTATGTTTTTTTAAAATAAATGACAATAACAAACTACGTGTAATCTTCTAAAATGAATTTTGAAAATGGATTTTCATTTCATTGTTTTGTTGTCATATGCTATGATTTCAAACGGAAGTTTGATATTTTCCTGCGAAAACAGACTGTTCTCTCTAATACGTTGCCCTTCATATAAATAGAAACAAATCTATACTTTGTTTTAT
>NW_018465823.1:0-546 GCF_002113885.1 Mizuhopecten yessoensis
AGTATTTAAACTCCAATGACATATACAATATGATGACATATAGAGAGTATTTAAACTCCAATTACATATACAATTTGATGACATATATAGAGTATTTAAACTCCAATGACATATACATTATGATGACATATATAGAGGATTTAAACTCCAATTACATAGACAATATGATGACATATATAGAGAATTTAAATTTCAATGACATATATAAAGTATTTAAACTCCAATGATATATACAATATGATGACATATATAGAGGATTTAAACTCCAATGACATAGATAGAATATTTAAACTCCAATAACATATACAATATGATGACATACATAGAGTATTTAAACTCCAATGACATAGATAGAATATTTAAACTCCAATGACAGAGTATTCAAACTCCTATGACATATACAATATGATGACATATATAGAGTATTTAAACTCCAATTACATATATAGAGTATCTAAACTCCAATTACATATACAATATGATGACATATATAGAGTATTCAAACTCCAATGACATATATAGAGTATTTAAACTCCAATGACATAT
>NW_018465824.1:0-546 GCF_002113885.1 Mizuhopecten yessoensis
TAACGTCCTATTAACAGCTAGGGTCATTTAAGGACGTGTCTCCGTATGTGTTGTATATGTGTGTGTTAGTGAATTGTGCCTGAGACAGGGTATATTGGTGTAATTGCCTCCTTGTGATAGCGAGGGTCTGATACCGACTGCCCAAGCAAAGCATTACGCCCGGTTACATTATACTGACAACGGGTGAACCAGTAGTTGTCATTACCCTAAAAGCTGAACGTTAAGCAGGGAGTAACAGCTACCATTTTTAAGGTTTTTGGTATGTCCCGGCATGGGAACAGAACCCATTGCCTTCCTCGCCTGGGCCAAAGTTCAACATTAAAGCCAAAAGTGAGGTATTGCCAAGCAAGGCGATAGGTTTGGTTTTGGTCTGGTTTAATTTTGTTTAANTTGGTTTTGGTCTGGTTTAATTTTGTTTAACGTCCTATTAACAGCTAAGGTCATTTAAGATATACGAGATAGACGCAAAAGAAATATAAAGATTCCAAATACTTCAATAGGAGCAGCATATTTATTTTGGTCGCTTTTGTGTCCCAAAGTAGAAGG
>NW_018465825.1:0-546 GCF_002113885.1 Mizuhopecten yessoensis
TGTACACTTATAATACATGTACAATTATATTGTAAGTACAAGTATTCTATATGTACAAGTATACTATATGTACAATTATAATACATGTACAATTATACTGTATGTACAATTATAATACATGTACAATTATACTGTATGTACAATTATACTATATGTACAATTATACTATATGTACAAGTATAATATATGTACAATCAAAATACATGTACAATTATACTATATGTACAAGTATACTATATGTACAAGTATACTACATGTACAATTATAATACATGTACAATTATACTGTATGTACAATTATAATACATGTACAATTATACTGTATGTACAATTATACTATATGTACAATTATACTATATGTACAAGTATACTATATGTACAATTATACTTCATGTACAATTATAATACATGTACAAGTATACTACATGTACAATTATACTTCATGTACAATTATACTATATGTACAATTATAATATATGTACAATTATATTGTAAGTACAAGTATACTATATGTACAATTATACTATATGTACAATTATACTACATG
>NW_018465826.1:0-546 GCF_002113885.1 Mizuhopecten yessoensis
CGAGGTCGAGTCCCCCAGCATGGACCTTTTACCTATGCTCCATGCCTTCGATAGTCACTTCCACCTGAATCGGACCCGTCGGAAGCTGAGACTACAGAAGGACGCTTCGATGAGGGATGTGGAGGACGCAATACCTGTCACTTCGACGGAATATGCACTCCGCATGTCCGGAGTGGCGGTATTCTGCGACCCTGATACATATCCTTCTCCGGGGGAGATACAGGAACTGACCCGGGATGGGTATCTAGTGGCAATAGGAGTGCACCCAAAGCACTTCCTCACCCCAGCACAGAAACAGACCTTCCAGGATCTTCTACAGGTCCCGGAAGTGGCAGGATTTGGTGAGGTGGGGATTGACCACACCGTTCGTCCCCCAGACCTGTGGTTTCGCCAGGAACAGCAGTTGAGGAGCCTGCTCCCGTACATTCGGCCCCACCAGGCACTCATCCTGCACATCCGGGGATTGAGGGATGACCCCACGGGGCTGGAAGCCTACATGAAGTGCCTGGATGTGGTGAGGGAGATGGTCCCACCAGAGCAGAAGAT
>NW_018465827.1:0-546 GCF_002113885.1 Mizuhopecten yessoensis
GATTTCCCTTCTCCATAGGATGCTACTGTTTAAATTTGGTCAAAAGACCTTCATCCAAAAGGAAGAAAGATATAAAAGCTATTCCTCTATATCCCTTATTGGGCCCCTCCTCTCTGCCCCCATTGGGTCAGACCCACCGTTCATACTAAATTTGGACAAAATCCCGTCATTCCTACAGAAGATGAAGGATTTTGAAGAATTTGATATGTTTCCCCTATTGGCCCCCACCCCTCTGCCCCAAGGGGGGCCACACTCATTGTTTATACAAAATTGAGTCCCTTTTGCCCAAGGATGATCCAGACCAAATTCAGATGAAATCCCTTAATTCCTATGGTAGAAGAAGGGTTTTAAAGGTTTTACCTCAATTTCCCCTTTTCGGCCCCACCCCTCTGCCCCAAGGGGGGCCACACCAACTTTTATACAAAATTGAGTCCCCTCGGCCCAAGGATGCTCCAGATCAAATTTAAGGAAAATCTAATTGGCCGTTCAGGACAATTAGCATTTTAAAGAAGAAGTTGACGGACAGATGATGGACGGAGGACTCTG
>NW_018465828.1:0-546 GCF_002113885.1 Mizuhopecten yessoensis
AATAGTGCTGCTTCCACCTTAGGTAGCTTAGAAGTTGATGGCATGCTCCAATAGTGCTGCTGCCACCTTAAGTAGCATAGAATAGATGACATGTTACAATAATGCTGCCAAGTTCCACCTTAGGTAGCATAGAAGTTGATGGCATGTTACAATAATGCCTCCAAGTTCAACCTTAGGTAGCTTAGAAGTTGATGACATGTTCCAATAGTGATGCAACCACCGGAGGTAGTATAGATAAAAGTTGATGGCAAGTTAAAATAATGCTGCCAAGTCCCACCTTAGGTAGCATAGACGTTGATGGCATGTTACCATAGTGCAGCCTCCACCTTAGGTAGTATAGAAGTTGATGGCATGTTAAAATAGTGCTGCCTCAACCATAGGTAGCATAGAAGTTGATGACCTGTTACAATAATGCTGCCAAGTTCCACCTTAGGTAGCATAGAAGTTGATGGCATGTTACCATAGTGCTGCCTCCACCTTAGGTAGTATAGAAGTTGATGGCATGTTCCAATTATGCTGCCTCAACCTTAAGTAGCATAGAATTTG
>NW_018465829.1:0-546 GCF_002113885.1 Mizuhopecten yessoensis
ATCGCCTTGACACGTGTGTCTGGTAGAAATATTGTATAACATGTTTTTGCCGTGGTAAGTGTATAGAGAGTCACAACTTATCGCCCTGACACGTGTGTCTGATACAAATATTGTATAACATGTTGTTGCCGTGGTAAGTGTATATAGAATCACATCTTATCACCTTGACACGTGTGTCTGATACAAATATTGTATAACATGTTGTTGCCGTGGTAAGTGTATGGTGAGTCACATCTTATCGCCATGACACGTGTGTCTGATAGAAATATTATATAACATGTTACTGCCGTGGGAATGTATAGAGAATCACATCTTATCGCCTTGACACGTGTCTGGTAGAAATATGGTATAACATCTTATCGCCGTGGTAAGTATATGGTGAGTCACATCTTATCGCCTTGACACGTGTGTCTGATAGAAATATTATATAACATGTTACTGCCGTGGAAATGTATAGAGAATCACATCTTATCGCCTTGACACGTGTCTGGTAGAAATATGGTATAACATCTTATCGCCGTGGTAAGTATATGGTGAGTCACATCT
>NW_018465830.1:0-546 GCF_002113885.1 Mizuhopecten yessoensis
TTAAGGTATATTTATGGATTGCAACGCTTCAACATCTGCCATTTACTACATGACCAATCTTAAGTGTCCGACATAGGAATTACAACGAACATGGCTAATTTACATTTCCATGGTAGAGCCCCAAAATAGATCTACCAGCTCAAACGATTGTTATACGAGGCAATGCAACGATCCTACTGTAGGTGCAATCGGGAGTCAATCACGTTGTGATGTAAAATTCAAACTCTGATATTCTTGGATTGTTTCAGATTAGCCTTTTGCCACCTGATGGTAATTATATAATGGCTACCGTGGACTCCACGGCATCGTTCCCGCGAAAACTGTTACTTAAAAAAAAAAAAAAAAANAAGATTTAAAAAGTACTCAAAAATATAACATATCATACCAGCTGTATACACTAGGATTGTAAATATATGATAGAGCAAATGATTCGCTTACAGGTCAATAATAGTTTTGTATATCTTCCATGGAATGTTTCGATTAGGTAAAAATGTAATTTGATTAGTACATTGTACATTGTACATCAGGGGCGGGTCCAGGTGAGGG
>NW_018465831.1:0-546 GCF_002113885.1 Mizuhopecten yessoensis
GCGCAGTGGCACACTGCTCATGGAGTGATGCGGTCAGAACGAAGCCGCCATTGTTGACGTTACTGTCAAAGAAATCTATGGAATGAGAAGTTTGTTAGCATTATTTTGTTGTATCATTAGACATAATGGATCCCGAATGATTTAAGCATTTGTTGTCATTGGACTGTTATCTCGTATTTGAAAAATGTATCAATCCGCCGAGCCTTTTGTCACTGCGTATACGCTAATTAATACGCAGACGGAGTGAACTAAGCTGAAGAAGGGAGACCTGAAATATAGTCCAATACATAACGTATTTATTTAAATGATACATGTTCCAAAAAAAATGACACATCCCCCTCCCCGCCCCCTCCAAAACAAATTCATTACTGTATATATATACATGTAGGTCCTCACTACGTACTGTAGGACTTCATTTGCGTATCCTGGTTGAAACCACAGGGACCTGATAATTGACAAATTGAGGTTGACGTCAGCCACGTGCCGAAACTCGCGGCGTGATTGGCTGGAAGTGTAGCCATTTTTCGTTAAACCAACCAACACTGC
>NW_018465832.1:0-546 GCF_002113885.1 Mizuhopecten yessoensis
CTACCGTGACGTAACCCATATCTCGACGACAGTGCCACGGAGTGATCTCCCTTCCTCAAACCCCATTGTATGGAGCCTAAAGGCAGCCGGTATGAGGAGGCAAGGGGAGGAATACAGGGTGGGACTCCATAAAGTTATGGTAAGTATTACATCATGAAAATTGGTTTTACTTCAAAAACCTCGATTTCATTTCAGTAATAACTACCATAACTTTAGGTAGGGAAAAGGTTCAAGGAACCCCCCTAATAAAGCCCCGAAAGTAATTAGAAAATGGAAAACCTCCCTGTGAAACGAGCAGGTGTACCACCGTGGTGCCTGATAGCATACTACTTAAAATCACTGAATTACTGTGGAGGAACAGCCACAGACTGTGCAACCACCACCAGTCCAAGGGAATACAATCCATCAGAATGAGAAGCCAAGGAGCGTAGATAAAAATCCGTGAAGGTATTCTGTCCGCGACAGAAAGCCGCGGACATGACTTCCTGAAAGGGGGACCCGTTGAGGAGGGCCCATGACGCAGCAAGGACCCTGATCTCATGAGCT
>NW_018465833.1:0-546 GCF_002113885.1 Mizuhopecten yessoensis
CTACACTGCTGATACATTGTAGCTATACCCCTGATATATTGTAGCTATACTGCTTATGCATTGTAGCTATATCCCTGATATAGTGTAGCTATACCGCTGATACATTGAAGCTATACTGCTGATATATTAAAGCTATACCGCTGATACATTGAAGCTACACTGCTGATACAGTGTAGCTATACCGCGCATACATTAAAGCTACACTGCTGATATATTATAGCTATACCACTGATACATAGAAGCTATAACGCTGATATGTTATAACTATACCGCTGATACATAGAAGCTACACTGCTGATGCATTGCAGCTATACCGCTAATATATTATAGCTACACTGCTGATACATTGTAGCTATACCCCTGATATATTGTAGCCATACTGCTCATGCATTGTAGCTATACCCCTGATATATTGTAGCTATACCGCTAATACATTGAAGCTACACTGCTGATATATTGAAGCTATACCGCTGATACATTGAAGCTACACTGCCGATACATTGAAGCTACACTGCTGATACAATGTAGCTATACCACGCATACATT
>NW_018465834.1:0-546 GCF_002113885.1 Mizuhopecten yessoensis
AATAAAGACGACCATGTATATATATATATATATCAAAATAAAGACAACCATGTATATATATATATCAAAATATAGACGACCATGTGTATATTAATCTCAAAATAAAGACGACCATGTATATTTATATATATATATCAAAATAAAGACGACCATGTATATATATATATATCAAAATAAAGACGACCATGTATATATATATATCAAAATAAAGACGACCATGTATATATATATATAAAAAAATAAAGACGACCATGTATATATATATATCAAAATAAAGACGACCATGTATATATATATATCAANATATATATATATATATATATCAAAATAAAGACGACCATGTATATATATATATATATATATCAAAATAAAGATGACTTGGTGTTATCGTGTGTATTAAACTAGGTCAGGGTAACGCCATGCTACGGGTTATGAACGAACAAGTAAAGCTATTTACCAAATAGAGTAAGATATGTCAGGTGAGGTATTGTAGCGTGATTAAGGAGGTTAAATAAATCGTCACGTAAACAGAGGTAACACACATGA
>NW_018465835.1:0-546 GCF_002113885.1 Mizuhopecten yessoensis
TATTTGGTTAGATTTCCAAATAATAATTTGAAGAAAAGCACCAAGAGCAGTGCACTCTTTTACGTTTAGTGTGTGTTATTAAAGGTGATTTAATATCAACAATACATTATTTCAAATAACATTTTCATCATCTTCTTGGCGAATCTCAATGTTTTTGATAAAGAAATTGAGACTTAATTTCAATTCGTGAAGAATTTGCGTTAAATACTGTATACTCGCAGATTAATTATAGAACACTATAATCTGAGACACTTTCAAATAACTAATTTCTCGAAATACATTTGATGATGATAAGAGTTGAAGGTACCAGATCCAGTTAGTTTATACCGAATTTATATGTTAAACTCTACAATATGACGGCTGTATATTCATAAGTATGGTTTATTTTGAGAGAGAAAAAAACACTGTTCGTTGTAATTATTTTTAAATTTCATTGAAATGTTCATATTTTTCTCACTATCAGGTTTATCATTAGTTTTTAATGGCACCGTAGAAACAGTGTTATCAAATATATGGAACAAAATCAGTTTGGAATAAATTAATAAA
>NW_018465836.1:0-546 GCF_002113885.1 Mizuhopecten yessoensis
TTTTTTTATAAATGGCCGGGGCAGAGGAGTATTAATATTACTCATATATATTTTTTGGGGTATTTTCCAGGTAACATTTGAACAGAATTCCTGAATTCTAAACTTCCACAAGCTTAAATGGAATTAAACAATATACATCTGTTCCGATGAGAAGGCAATGATTATGCTAACGGTAGTATTTTCTCTGGAGCCTCATTCATTCCATCTACGACGACTCATCAACAGTAAAAGTGTGGAAATCTCCAAGGCTGCACTAGATATTCTCGGTGTCTTTCGTACACTTCAGCCCAACAGTGAGCCACCATCATGTAATTACTTACAGATACAGAAGGGAACCTACTTTCGTTTTAAAATGTATGCTAAATCATTGGAGGACGAACGATGGATCTCCTCTGACAGACACTCATTATCCTCGATGTGTTTTATATCTAGCGAGTTCTTCTGGCCTCCTGGCAATTATTTGAGCTGTGGCGTCGAACACGAATATCATCGGGAAAGTCTAAGGTATTATAAAAATAGAACTGTTGGAAATTCCAAAAGCGGAAC
>NW_018465837.1:0-546 GCF_002113885.1 Mizuhopecten yessoensis
CTTATTCTTCATCAGCAGCTTCATCACCACCAGCGTTAGCAAGGTTTCTTCTCTTTACTCTACCTGGACGACCACCACCGAAGGTTGAGTTAAGAGCGAAATCGATGTGACTGTCACTGTTAACTCTGACAACGAAGGATGGAACATCGACGATTTGCTTACCAACTCTAATGTGTCTTTGCTTAATTAAAACTCTAGAATGGTGAATTGATCTGGCAAGACCACGCTTCCAAACTCTGGTTTGGAGACGTCTTTCAAGGAAATCTTCAACCTTTAAACCAAGACAGTAATCGAGCTTAGCCTTAGATTCGTCTAAGATACCAATACGGATTAAACGACGAATAAGAGCGTTACCTTCGAAAAGACGACGTGGATCGTGGGCATCTAAAATAAGAAGTTCACGAGCGGCACGACGAATCTTAGAAAGAGTGTAACCAATTCTCCAGATTTCGCGCTTGTTACGAAGACCATATCTACCAATTAATTGGAGTTCTTGGTCGAGACGTTCGGATTCGAATGGACGTTTTGGGACCTTCGAGGTCTTGG
>NW_018465838.1:0-546 GCF_002113885.1 Mizuhopecten yessoensis
AATTCTGATGACAATAAAACATAAGACATTTCATAGTTTATGTTTTATCAAGTCGATCAATTTGCACTAGGAAAATAAAATAAAATATTTCAGCTTATTAATTACAAATTAAATTGATTCGAATCATCTTAAATATTTCAGCGAATTATTTAGATATTTAATTGATTCAATTCCATTGATTACCAATTCACCTACGTATAAACTTAGGAAAAGTCAGTCAAGGGCAAACAAGTATGCTTATGAGCTGTAAGGTTTCAAGTTGAATAAACAATACAATACAAAACAAGGGATTTAACAAAATTCTAAAATCAAAATCTAGATTATATTGAATCAGCAAACACCCACATATTGAGGTCTAGAATCCCTGGCTTCCGGCTGAAAAATTTGCCAACATCACATCCGAACCACACAGGCTGCAAAGAGAAATAGAACAGTGTTACAAAAATACAAGCCTTATAGTATTAATTGAACTCATGATTGGACAAAGAGAAATCATGTTCTGATGAATTATTGACGACAAATACAGATTTCTTGTTTATATAAACA
>NW_018465839.1:0-546 GCF_002113885.1 Mizuhopecten yessoensis
TGCACGATCCTCCTCAGTATTAATGATGCTTTGCTCGAGAGTCCGTTGCCGTTTAGGTGATTATTTAAAGAAGATTCCTAAAGACTTTAACGCATTCACCATGCTATGGATTTCTGATACTTTGCAGGCATAAGAAAGTGCGAGATTTAACTATGAATTTCACAATGTTAATAGCACGCTCTTCAATGTTTCCAGCCCCATCGTAGTTTGTGCACGACACATTTTTGGGTCCAATCCTAGTTGGCATAGAGATTCAATTATGTGAGTACAAATATCTAAGCCAGTGAAGCTTTCACATTCTATAAATTCGAGCAGTCTTTCAATCGGTTGGCCATTGCTAAGATAGCGTACAACCAACCCTAGCTGTTCACAGTTTGAGGTGTCAGTTACCTCGTCTACTTCAATTCCGTAGAATTCAACTCCTTCATGTATTTCTTTTACGATAACATTTTAAATGTGCCTTTTTATACAACCGAGGATACCATTTTGTGCGTTTTTTTTATATATATGACGAGTTTCTATTGCACTGCGACAAATGGTCCTGCA
>NW_018465840.1:0-546 GCF_002113885.1 Mizuhopecten yessoensis
CTTTGAACCTTTTGATTCTAACATGGCCGCCAGAAACAAGATCATTAAACCAGTTGGTCAAGAACCAGATGCTCTTGAACTCGAAATTGCCCAATACCTCGCTGACATGGAAAAGAATGTCTCCGAATTAAAGGCTGATCTTAGAGGTTTACAATTCACCGCTGCTAAGGAAGTCGAAGTTGGTCGTGGTAAGAAGGCTATTGTTATCTTCGTTCCAGTTCCACTTCTTAAGCAATTCCACAAGGTCCAAACCCGTATTGTTCGTGAATTAGAAAAGAAGTTCTCTGACCGTCATGTCTTACTTGTCGCTCAACGCAGAATTATGCAAAAGCCACACAAGAACAGTCGTGTTAAGCAAGCCCGTCCAAGATCCAGAACTCTTACTGCTGTTCACGAATCTTTATTAGATGATCTCGTTTTCCCAACTGAAATCGTCGGTAAGAGAACTAAGATTAGAGTTGATGGTTCCAGAGTCATGAAGGTCTTCCTTGACCGTAAGGACTCCACTTCCTTAGAATACAAGCTTGACACTTTCTCTGCTGTTTA
>NW_018465841.1:0-546 GCF_002113885.1 Mizuhopecten yessoensis
TATATCGGGCTACACTTTATCTGGTTAGTATATCGGGCTACACTTATCATGTTTGTATATCTGGCTACACTTTATCTTGTTTGAAGGACTGTGTACTGTTCCACGACACTGTCTACAACAACATACTGTATGGGGATCTCACCAAAGGCGCACAGGAGGTGGAAGAAGCAGCTAAAATGGCCGAACTTCATGACTCAATTGTGCACAAATTCCCAGCTCAGTATCAAACCCAAGTGGGAGAAAGAGGACTCAAACTATCAGGTAAAACTGGCAGTTCTCCATGATTAGACCTTTGTTAATATGTGATTTGACCTTTGTTGATATTTGACATGTAAGGTCAAGGTCAGTGTTACCAATACTATAAATAGAAAATCAGTGTCTCCGTCAGATAAGTTACCTGAAGTCAATCTTACTCAAACTTCATGCATGCTTGTCCTAGGACTGTTGTTCACAACCAGAACATAATTATTATTAAAATAGAAAGTCTTTAAAAGTATCTTGCATAAGGTAAATGTCAACTTAGAAAGTTAGCAAGATCAATGTCTT
>NW_018465842.1:0-546 GCF_002113885.1 Mizuhopecten yessoensis
ATCCTGCCGCATGTTCTAATCACTGTTTATTTCAAAAGTTGTTTTACTGGGCTTTTTCAAGTTTTGCTCAAAATGCTCAAATTTAACAAAAACCTGCTTTATGCTATTTAACTTCTACTTGGATCTTTTTATTTTTACTACATTTATTTCTGAAAGCTTGAGCGACACACATCCTCAAGTCCTCTTTACATGTTATATCCATGACAGTGACCATGCTTTTGATTGGTTAATAATTTTGTATACAAATTAGACGTTTTGTGTCCAGCTCTCACTGGAACCTGAGAAACTGGTGTTAGTATAACAACATTGTTTCGTGTCAACAGTTTGTACAATCATTCATATTTAAACATGTTGAAATATTTGAAGGCATAATTATTGTAAGTTGATAATCATTTTAACACATATGCACCAACCATTGAATTTATGAGTATAGTTTTACATCATAACCATCATCCTTTGATTGAATCTCATTTTTCGATTATATTTGTGAATATGATGACGATAGTGCAGGGACCTATATTTTCACTGCTATGGGTAGTCATCACA
>NW_018465843.1:0-546 GCF_002113885.1 Mizuhopecten yessoensis
TAATGCACTTATGTGACTGACGCAATAAAAAAATGTCAAAGACAATTTTTTTTTCTCAACTTGAAGTCATTTTAGTGTATCAAGTGATGTCCGTCAATAGTAATGTACTTTGTGCCTGCGAAATAACAGCTACCGTCAATAAAAATCGGAGACTGACATCGCCTCATGGAAATAATCATAAATTAATCATTCCTTTTGCGTAAATCTGTATTGTTGCATTTGACATAACATAGCAGATTTTTACAAAATTGGATGAGAAAAAATGAGACAATCATTGTTTAGGTTTTGTACTATGCAAATCTTACTCTCGGATAAAGAATTTGAGCTCGAAACGTTGGCAAGCGTCTCTCCCTATTGCCCTTCAACATTAGGGAAAGGTATGATATAGGCTTTAAGTCTGTTGTTCAATCCTTTTGAATTTATACCATATATATTGTGCATGACATTTGTTGAAATCGAAGCAGTGATACATGTACCTACTGGAGTATTATGACCTTGCCATACCCCTTAAACCTTAATAATATAGCTTTTACTGATATCTTCGAA
>NW_018465844.1:0-546 GCF_002113885.1 Mizuhopecten yessoensis
TATAATATCCAGTGCCAGTCCCCATATATGTTACAAATCCCAAAATTCTACAAATTCTTCCTATATAATATCCACTACCAAAAACCAGTCATGAAAATCATCAGACAGAGAAAGTATCTATATTACCTACCAAACAATAAAGACTTCACACTTTTCATGGATCATTCGGTTCGGTTGAAATGGATTGTTATTATGAAAGTTTTATGAATGATTCACTGTTGGCTGGCTATTATTCATGTGACAAAGTGCGTAGTACTAGCTTATTCCCATCTACGACAGTTTCTTACTAATTAGTCCCCGATACAGGTGTGTAGGTGACACCAGGAACTTCTGAGAGAATTCAAAATCATCCCTTTGACAGGAAAACAGGACATACAGTTGAATTGTCATGTTGTATAGTTGTATTAAGCTAGCAGACCATTATAGTGTGCAGCCACGTTCATCTCTACTTCAGACAGAATAATAAATCAAACTTTCTTTTTTTATTACCACATAAATTAAACATCAATAATTGCCTTACCTGGTAACCCAGGTGTAACAATACAA
>NW_018465845.1:0-546 GCF_002113885.1 Mizuhopecten yessoensis
TCATGAAGTTTCATGAATTATTCATAATCATTTCGCAGGGGGAGTCTTCTGACCATCAGAACCTTTGATTAATTTGGACACTTGTTCGTGGTCAGATAAACATGATCCTTCAAAATGTGTATGAGGACTCGGAGAGGGACAGTGAAGACAGTGGCCAGTAACCTACAGACCTATTGCAACAGTGACAACTAAGACGGGAATATATCATGCCTCTTTATTATACCACTGTAAAAGACCAATCAATCCCTGTCAACATTTCTCAAATAATCACATCACAACTTGCCCAATGGTGTCTGTAAGTGAGGCTTATGTAATCATAGCCCTTTGTACCAGGTGTTTGCTGGCCTTTTCAACATCCATCACATTTTGCGTTTTGAGTGGGCTTTCAAAGACAGACACTGTAGTCCACATCCTTACCACTGTAATCACGACTGTGGGCGCAGCAGTTCCAAGATTATATTCACCACAACCCAAACCCCTTTTTAAATACACTTCAAAGTGACAGACAGAAAAAGAAATGTCAGCTTAATCAAGAGAATAAATACC
>NW_018465846.1:0-546 GCF_002113885.1 Mizuhopecten yessoensis
ATTCACCCCTGAAAGTTTATGATGAACTATTCCCACCTTTGAATTAGAAGAGTTCAAATGTGTCTTTAGGGGTAAAAAATGAGTTAAGAGGTGATTATCTTCCCTGCACTTCAGACCTCAGGGCAATATGCAGATGTGTTAGGTTGGGGCTCCCTCCTTTTCAGAATTCTTCATCCACTACTTCGTAATATAAAATGTAACATTATTGTATAATAACACAGAAAATAAAATCTGCTTTGAATAATTACCTTTTTTTTTACACCAAATTTTAAATATAGAGTTTAATGATGTTGTATTATCTGAAGGTTATTATTTTAAATCCGAGAATGAGTCTGTTAACATCCGAAAACTAATAAAGGGCTAATCCAGGGGAATATATAACCCACCCCATCATACTTGAGATATGGTCACCACCTATTCAACTTGTGATCTAGTAGGTAAGTGATTTTATTTTAATGTCCATGAGCAGGGTATATATTTAAATGGAATACATTGTATTCAATAAGTCACCTTGCAAGTAAGATGTTTAATGCTCAGTCATGAAAA
>NW_018465847.1:0-546 GCF_002113885.1 Mizuhopecten yessoensis
AAATTGAAAAATTCTTAGACTAGTTTCATAAATCTCATATGAAATAGCAATTCGTGTAAGATCCTATATTTACATCCCCTCTTAATTCCGTTGAATATTACTGTAGGAAAGCTGGCCCCAGGACGCTTCCGTTGACTAGGTCGCTCAGTCGGTTAAAGCAATAGTATAACAAAATTATTTCATTTATTTTTAACCATAAAATTTCCGAAAAGTATGGTTTTCATGAAATATAATTTTATCTATTTTTAATAATAATGAAACAAGTTATTTAAACTTTTACAGCTTGCTTTGATCATTTTTGAGGAGCGAGAGTGTCATCCACCTTGCCACCCGACCACCCGTTGATTTGTTTTATCAGATAGAATTTATAAAAGCTGCAGAAATAAACGGTTTCCAATATGTCGTCAACGTTTTGGTAGTTGTACCAGGATCTTTAAGGTACTACCGTGCTAATCATGTGTATACATATATTGAGCATACACTGGTACGTACCGCTCTTGTTGTGATAGTCACGTACTCAAACTATCGTAAAACTTCTTGAGAAGT
>NW_018465848.1:0-546 GCF_002113885.1 Mizuhopecten yessoensis
GATAAAATTATGTTCAATAGCACAGTTGAACATATAAATAGATATGTTATAAACTAAAGGAACATCAGTGTTGTTTGGTCGAGTACGAGTGTGGCTCTCTCTACGTTCCCTCAGGCAGTACTCATGCTAAGTATGGCATCATTACAAATTTCCCATAAAAATCATGATACAGTATTATAGCCAGTGGGTCCCTTTCATGAGCATTTCTAATGCAACGTTTGTTTTTTTCCTTATTTTCATGCGATGTTGAGAGAATAATTGTATTAGAATGTGAAGCAGAGATGTCCTGTAGCTATTGGCAGACTCTCATAACAAGATGTATTTTGGCTGTGCAAAAATAAACCTGTCAAATGTATCACTGAGGCAACATGGATACAGGATAATAACCTTCCACTAACCTCGCCATCAAAAATGAATGAGGCTCCAAATGGCTTTTAGAGGTTTTCTACAGTCTTAATGTAGAGACTTTTACCAGTCTTAAACAGCAAATTTGATTCAAATTGTTGCTTGGAGACAGATGCAGCTTGCAGCACTAGGGACAATGAT
>NW_018465849.1:0-546 GCF_002113885.1 Mizuhopecten yessoensis
GACGAAATAAACAATAGCATTAATACCAGAATATAGCAATACCAAAGCGTGAACGATCAACAAGGAAATAAACCATAGCATCAATACCAAAATATAATAATACCAAAACGTCAACGATCAACGACGAAATAGACCGCAAGCGTCAACACGAAAGAACAAAATACACAGAGCGTCAACACAAACTTACGGTATATTCCACAGCGTCAATATTAAAGGTTTAATAGAAACCACAGCGTCAACACACAGGGACGAAATCAAATCAAGTTAAGGCAATGCAATAGCAAAAAGAGCAGAAAAAATAACAAAAGCAAACAAAGCAAAACTAAAATATACACCGGAAAAATATTACATTTCAAAATTTTGAATACGAAATGTCCATCCCATGTATAAATAACATAGAATTATCAACTTCGTCACAATAGACTATTTGATGTTCCAATACCATGTAGTTGTATTTTTCCAAAACTTATATCAGAGTGTGACAATCAAACCTCTGCAGGGTACAGTTTGAGTGTAAGTATGACCAGATCATTTGTAACTGGGTGA
>NW_018465850.1:0-546 GCF_002113885.1 Mizuhopecten yessoensis
TTTCTTATATTTAGACATTTTAGTTTTGCTAAATTCTTTTAGAAAACTTGAGCATTGTTGGAATGTAAGCATGCACTACATGTCTTCAAAATATGTTCAATTTCAGTGGATATTTACATTGCATGAAAATGTTGCAACTCGTAATTTAACGTTGTATCCTGCATTCGTCAATCGTCCCCAAAAGACTTTTGCTGAAATAATAACCTCATCACCTAACTTGATCAGAAATATACTGACAGGCGTAATGTTAATGTACATCCGTTATCTACTACACGATTATAACGTGTCTGTTAGAAAGTGTGACAACAAAACGACCACTTAAGCTGTAACAAAGTGTTAAAAACACACCAAATTTTATGTAACTATACGTCTTCATTATTCAGAGAAAGGTGTTAAAAGATGTTCATACAATTGAACAGAACGATTTTGGTTGTGAGTCAAGGTCATAGGAAACTATATGATTATCTTGGAATAACAACTCCAGGCAAACAGTTACTGTTAATCTAATGATGACGTCACAGTTGAAAGAATTATGTGACCTCATAA
>NW_018465851.1:0-546 GCF_002113885.1 Mizuhopecten yessoensis
AAATAAAGAAAAAACGAATGAAAGAACGATTTAAACTTAAAACTGTGAGAAAAATAAATCAAGAGGAGCAGGAAGGATGTCAAAAAACCATTCATTTTGCTATGGATATTGCGTAAAACTACAAACAGGTTATTATTATAATCAGGGTTTCATTCTAAGCTAGTTTGCTAAGAGTCCACAACATTGAAAATAGCACAGCTCTTACAAACATATTACAGTTCATAAAATTTATGCAGTGAATGGAAATCAAATTGTACAGCTAATTTCAGTATAATACAGCTTGTATGAGTCCATATAAACATAACGTCTTCATATTAATATAACACAGGTCATTTGAATATAATACATCGACCATCAGAGTGTTTGAAAATTGTGTCGAGAAAGAAATTGGACATTTGCAAGTTTGGGAATCTTGGAGAATTTAATTTCGCAAATCAAGATTCAAGGACAAAAAAAGCAAAGATTGGGACCGCAAAGGCATCGTCGCCACTTACATCTATGAGTGCTCCGAAATTCAGGGGAAAAGTGTCATGTCGGGAAACAAAT
>NW_018465852.1:0-546 GCF_002113885.1 Mizuhopecten yessoensis
TAAATGTTATGGAGATTGAAAAAAAATATCAGTTTTAAAAATTAAACAAATATGACTGCATTTGTATTATCGACATTTTTATATCCTAACTATTTCAATTCAAATTATTTTGACGTGAATCTAGATCAGGAATCATCGGATCAAAATATGTTGGGCTTTGAATATATCCTGTTAAACATATCTGTATTTCCTATTCTCATTTTTTCTTAAATAAGACAGCAATGCGGTAAAACAACGCTTCACATTTTATCATTTCCGCAACCATAAAAATCAAACGAAGCTTAACAAAGAACAAATGCTCCAATAAAGGTATTTTAGCGTTTCACTACCATTGTTTTATATATTTTGTCAACAGGGCGGCCATGCAGGCATACCTCCCAGGACCACGACCGCAGGTCCTGTAATTGCTGACGAGGTATGCACTTTTATTTATAATCATAACCTAATAACAATGTATACATGCAGAACCATTTTATTCAGGTTTCAGATTCAAGTCAGATTTATATTGAAATATTTTATCGACGGTCGGCATAGTGAAGTGGCAGG
>NW_018465853.1:0-546 GCF_002113885.1 Mizuhopecten yessoensis
TATATCTATGACGAAATTGTGTGAAAAATCGAGTGCGCGAGTCAAAATGAATCTGACACATTAGCGATTGTTACAACCCTGTCTTAACCTCTCGATCGAACAAATCATCAATCATTCACCGTAATACCATACACTTACCAAAGCACCATGCACTTACCAAAACACCATACACTTACCAAAACATGATATACTTACCAAAACATCACACACTTACCAAATCATCATTCATTCACCGACATATCATGCACTTACCAAAACACCATACACTTACCAAAACATCATACACTTACCAAAACACCATACACTTACCAAAACATCATATACTTACCAAAACATGATAAACTAACCAAATCATCATATATTCACCGAAACACCATACACTTACCAAAGTAAGTGTATGGTGTTTTGGTACGTGTATGGTGTTTTGATAAGTTTATCATGTTTTGGTAAGTGTATGGTGTTTCGGTAAGTGTATGATGTTTTGGTAAGTATATCATGTTGTGGTAAGTGTATGGTGTTTTGGTAAGTGTATGGTGTTTTGGTAAG
>NW_018465854.1:0-546 GCF_002113885.1 Mizuhopecten yessoensis
TAATTTACTTCATAGGAGTACCTCACTGTATATAATATCTTATTTATGCCAAAGTTTCAATTCTCAAGAATGAATATGTTATCAGTTCTAATTTCCCCCAAATAGTGGCAAAATATTCACGAGTCACTCATATATATTTCAAATAACACTATGTATTGAGTCAGTGGCAAACGTTCAATCATGGCTATAGGGAGTTTGAATCAATAGCTTCTAACATTGAAAACGAATTCAGCACAGCTTGTAATAAATGTAAATGTAATATTTACACATGAAATAAAGGGATTATTATTGGTGTTTACATTAACCTTAAGCTGTGTTTAAACAGAGTTATTGTCCTCTACACTTTATTCCCCTTCAGGTGTCACCCCACTGGTAAATTCTATGAGAGTTTGTTAGTTGTTTTCAGTACTGTATAATAAACGAGGGGGGAGGGGGAGGGGTCCCGTCCAGTGGGCCTCCTGTTACCACAGAAGCAGATCAATAGCATGACATCTCAAAATGGAGATCAATGTACTTGCCAATACCCTTTATGCACGTCGCTGATAC
>NW_018465855.1:0-546 GCF_002113885.1 Mizuhopecten yessoensis
ACAGATGTGTTTACATGATTTTTTCTGTTTATATGTCTATATTTATTATTAACTAGTTCGTTAGATTGTACGTTTGTATTTACAGCTGAACTTTTTTATTTCTCATTTGCACAGATAATAAATATTTATATATAATGATCTATCTATAGTGTGCTACCGCTGTGATGTATTTTACCTATACTTATTAAAATTGATTGATCTAATCATGCAAAAGATATTACGTTGCAATGTTCTATTGGTCTGACGTTGCGCAAAAATCGTAAATCAGACTATACAATCATGGAACTATTGCTCGTTGTACTAACGTTAAAATACAAATCAATAACCATAGTAATCTGAAGGGTCATTTTGAACTTTGGTTCGACGTTGTACTAACGTTGTATACCCAACAATCAAAATCGTCATCTCAAAGGTTATTTTAAAAGGTTAGTTCGATGTCTCATTAACGTTGTGCTCCAATTTGCTTTAAGAGAAATCTAAAAGGTTGGGTTACGACGTCGGCCCGACGTTGGTTAGACATTGCAAACTTAACGGCGATCAATACAA
>NW_018465856.1:0-546 GCF_002113885.1 Mizuhopecten yessoensis
GTAGACTGGAACAAGCAAAGTAAAGTATCTTGCTCAAAGATACAATACAGTGCCATGCCGTGACTCAAACCGGCAACCTTCGGTCACGAGCCTGGTGTCCTACCACTAGCCTACCTTGCTTCCTTATGGTTATCATTTCATTTAATGGTATTTAATGATAGATTTCTGGTACATGATTTCCGATCCTCTACAACAGACTGAGGACACAAAGTAATTGTGTTATAAATAGAAAAGTTTATGGTAACGACACTACAGTCATGTCACAATGTTTAGCTCACCTGGTCCGAAGTACTGTTGCGTCTGTCGTCCATACGTCAACAATTTCTTCAAATGACTCCTTCTTCTTAACCATTGATTGGATTTTGACTAAATTTCACTGGAAGCATCCCTAGGTGGTGAGGATTCAAATTGTACAAATGGTGGGGCTGACCCCCCAGGTGGCTGAGGAGCGGGGCCAAAAGGGGGCAATTTGTCTATATTGCTTTAAGCAACTTCTTCTCTGGAACTAAGAGATTGACATCAACCATATTTGACTGGAAGCATCCC
>NW_018465857.1:0-546 GCF_002113885.1 Mizuhopecten yessoensis
ATATATATATATATATATATATATATATATATATATATATATTTCCCTCTGAACATTTATAAAAATTGTAAATGGTTTTCTTCCTATATCAGTAACTGTCTAGTTTCCTTGTACACCGAAAACGAGTGTGAATGATTGAGAGTCCCACCAATAGTTCAGAAACCGTGCAAGCCAGACTGTTGATAGTTGACTTACTCTCATATTTGAGAGGAGTTACGAAAAACCAGCCGACCGTTTTGGATGGGGATGTTTGTATATTTGTTTAACATTGTCAAATTGGTAGTGTTCTTAATTGCATCAACACTGGCAACTTCTGATTTCGAATCGTGATACTATAAACGACTTTTTCAATTGTTGTAAGGGCTATACGGTTAGGGTTAAATAGTTACTGTGTTTGGCCTTCTGGATCTACCATCAACAGTTGCAAATACTTACTTCATTTCTCCGTACTTGTGGTAATTATTTTTCTGCTTCTCAAAGAAACAATTATGCATTCGCCTATATAGCTTTCATTGAATTAGCTTCAATATAAAAACATCGATATTA
>NW_018465858.1:0-546 GCF_002113885.1 Mizuhopecten yessoensis
GTACAGAGGCCGATGATATCGATTGACCAAATAGAGCTATACTCTTCGATATACTACCAGACAATTTGAACTTCTTGATATCTTTTTGGAATGTTAATGGGGTTTCAAGCTTCCATGCAATATCTGACTTAATGGAGTACTCATGTCATAGACGAAATTCTGCCTTTCAAACTAAGTGTTATTATTCAAAATCTAAATAACAAAGTCGCACTGAAACAAAATATAAAAATGGAAAACCCATTTGCACGGTATTGACTAACTAATCTTTTGTCCGAAGGTTATTTAAAAACAAAATAACTGATTATGAAATGTCAATAAACAAGCCTTTTGGTGGTATACATTTCAGGTTAACGTGGTATTGCTTTATTAACCTTTTCATACATGTAGTTCATGGCCTAAAAGGTGGACTATACTTCTGAACCCGAACATTTATCAATTGACTCGGAAGATGTGATGAAATCTGTATCTCTTCAAAAAACTATTAACCAACAATAACAGCAGCACTTACACCGAAATACTTGAAATCATTGTGTAACCGTTGCGTTC
>NW_018465859.1:0-547 GCF_002113885.1 Mizuhopecten yessoensis
ATACTGAGGAGCTGTTCCATTCAGTGCCTTGTATGTGTATACCAGGCTTTTGTCCTGCGACCTGTATCGTACAGGTAACCAGTGCAACGAATAAAGCGCAGGTGTGATGTGCTCTCTCTTTCGAGTACGAGTAACTAGCCGTGCTGCAGTGTTCTGGACCCTCTGCAGATGACTAGTTAGTTTGTCAGATATACCACAGAGCAGGGCGTTACCATAATCCAACCGAGAGGTAACAAGTGAATGCACCAAAATCTTGCATGCATCTGCAGTTAGAAACTGCCGAATACAGCCGATGTTCCTGATCTGGTAGGAACAGGATTTGGCAAAAGCGTTCACTTGTTTCTCCATGTTCAGAGAACTGTCAAAGTATACCCTAGGTTTTTAACAGCTGGAACAGTCTCAATAGTTCTGGCACCAACCTCGAGCTGGAGAGCCATTGTTTGCTGACACTTTGGGGAAAAGACGATTAGTTCCGTGCTTAAACTTAATCAGGAAAAGACGGAACAAATTTACATGGTCATAAAACCACAGGACAGTTGGAATACAG
>NW_018465860.1:0-547 GCF_002113885.1 Mizuhopecten yessoensis
AGTGTATCTAACACACCGAGTGTATCTAACATACCGAGTGTGTCTTTACAGACCGAGTGTTTCTTACATACCGAGTGATCTAACAGACCGAGTTTATCTAACAGACCGAGTGTATCTAACAATCCGAGTGTATCTAACATACCGAGTGATCTAACAGACCGAGTTTATCTAACATACCGAGTGTATCTAACATACCGAGTTTATCTAACAGACCGAGTGTATCTAACATACCGAGTGTATCTGACATACCGAGTGATCTAACAGACCGAGTTTATCTAACAGACCGAGTGTATCTAACAATCCGAGTGTATCTAACAGACCGACTGTATCTAACAGACCGAGTATATCTAACATACCGAGTGTATCTAACAGATCAAGTGTATCTAACNTTAACAGACAGCTTATCTAATAGACTGAGAGTATTTGACAGACTGAGTGTATCCTAGAAACATAGTGTATCCTGGAGACCGGATGTATCCTAGAGACAGAGTATATCCTAGACACCGAGCGTATCTATTAGACTGAGTGTATCTAACAGACCGAGTGT
>NW_018465861.1:0-547 GCF_002113885.1 Mizuhopecten yessoensis
ATACAGATAATATTCAGTATTTCCATCAAATGGTTTTTATTTCAGAAAAACTTAGTAAGAGCGTACGATGACGTCAAAGAAAACATGCAAGAAATCAGAAAAGAGAAACGACGTCGGTTGAAAACATTGTTGAAGGATTTTGCAGGGTGTTATTCTTGGAATGTTGGTTTCTGATCCTCATCACCGGATAATATATAAATTTATGCATGACAGTTGTAGTTCTGTATTGTTACTTTATTTTTATCATTGTTTTTTAGATAAAGTTTCAGATAGTGTATAAAAAGCAACATCAAGATTTGTGTATCTAAATATTGAAATATGTGGTTGTTTTAAATGGTTATGAATGAAGTAATTAGGTATGTGTGTTAAGCAATAAAATACGAAATTATTAATCAATTATAACAAAATATTTTGTATGTTACAAAAAGAGATGTTTTCGTCCACATTGTGCGACTAGTAAACTGTGGATCAGTTCCTACGACAGATTGTTGTCGATCACTTTTTATCGATAGACAAAAGATATTTGTTTGCCGATGATATTTGATCT
>NW_018465862.1:0-547 GCF_002113885.1 Mizuhopecten yessoensis
TATCTGTACAAGTCTCCACTAACCTGAACCTGTTTATGTTGTTTACCTGTACAAAGCTCCACTAACTTGACCCTGTTTATGTTGTTAACCTGTACAAGGTTCCACTTACCTGCCCCTGATTATGTTGTTTACCTGTACAAGGTCTTCTAACCTGCCCCTTTTTATGTTGTTTACCTGTACAAGGCTACACTAACCTGACCCTGTTTATGTTGTTTACCTGTATAAGGCTTCTAACCTGACCCTGTTTATGTTGTTTACCTGTACAAGGCTCCACTAATCTGACCCTGTGTGTGTTTTACCTGTACAAGGCTCCTCAACCCTGACCCTGTTTATGTTGTTTANCACTAACTTGACCCTGTTTATGTTGTTTACCTGTACAAGGCTCCACTAACCTGACCCTTTTTATGTTGTTTACCTGTACAAGGCTCCAATTAACCTGACCCAGTTTATGTTGTTTACCTGGACAAGGCTCCACTAACTTGACCCTATTTATGTTGTTTACCTGTACAAGGCTCCACTTACCTGACCCTGTTTATGTTGTTTACCT